>NC_133651.1:167229776-167529776 GCF_009905375.1 Apium graveolens
ATTATACTGGTTATACTTTTGCTCGTTAGCGTTCTATAACCTTTTAATAACCACGTCAACCTTAGTATCACGAATGTGTTTCCATTCCGCATACTACCACCACTTTATTACTCCTTTTTCAGTTGTTTCTATTTTCCAAAATTTGATCAATCAAATAGAAGTAAAGGAATTTGTTGAGAGATCACTATGATCATGAACACTTGTTATATCGCATAGTTAGTACAGAAGGTGGCCAGCCTTTAGTACTTGACAAGCAATTAAACAACAGTGGTATCCTACTAGGCTTCTATCACAAAGATAGATAGTCATTCGGCAATACCTCCCCTTCTGGAAGGGTTGTTCTTCTCAGCTTACATGAAATGAAAAGAAGAGAAAAGAACGAACTGAAGAGAATTGTATATAAAAAAATATACTGCCACAAAATATCTGGCTTGGAACCTACCTCTGAACTATAGAGGTTTGTCATAGGAGAACAAAACATATACGTATTTATATCAGCATCAAGCATTATAGCCTCGTATTTCCCATGCCTAAATATTTTCGCTATCCCGTCCATCATTCTATGGACCCACACTCTTCCTCGAGCTTATACATAATCACCTTTGAAACTCCCTCGACATCGAAAATCGAATCTGGGATCTCATTCTATACATCATCGTTACTAGAATTCTATGCTTGCACCGCAACCTTCCTCGTATAATAATACGACTCTCTATTGATAAGAAAGAATAATTATTCACTAGGTAGATACTCTACTTAATTAGTCTATCAATGATAACTTATACACTACCACGACCCGATTAGTGGTACTCAATCTCAACACCCATTCCAATACAACTCTCACGGTTGTAATCAGCTCATACTCGCAGAATCATTGCTGCCTTACTATGGTCCACCACTGACCTACTGTCGTCATTCATTTTCCATGAAGTCTTAATAGCTAACCATACGGAGTCCATACATGTCGTATCAAATCCTTCTAAGGAGGTAACATAATCACCATTCATGATTCATGAGTACACTCCTGATCCTGACATACATACATGACATGAAGCATAAAATTGCAGAAGAGTTTCAATCAAAGCACGATAGCAGGTTAATACCATTCTTAATCATATGCCTTCAATAGAAGACTTAACTCAAAGGTGTTTGGTCCTTTTTGAAACATGGTCCTGGCTTATCTCAAGATAGGACCTTCTAAGATAGATAGCCCGTTCATGGCGATTACACAAATTAAACCTTTACCAACTACTATTACGGTTGGGTATTGCACAGTCATCAGAAGGAATGTCAATCTTCCAAACCATAATTCAACCTTCACATTTTTAACCATCATCACTGTATTCTTTTGGCACACGCGCCTATAATTATCCACTTACCTTTAAAGTGTCGGCCACCTCTTTGGCCTTTCCTGATAGTACAATTTCCTTATAGTCAATGTCATTTTAACCACCTCCAAATAATTTTCTACCTCATTTCAATCACAGCTTATGTGAAGATGTTTCCTTAAAATCTATGATAAAAAAAAAAAAATCACCATTTTTCCATAAGTTATTGCCTCAGTCTTAGAGGTTAATCACTGTCATGACTGACTCTCAATTATACTAGTAGAGCATCTTCTATCTTAAGTCCTAATTGCCCTGAACAATTTCGACCATTACTGGTTCGATCCATACCTTCTCGTTGTTAACACGTGCCTCACTTGGCATCAATATAATTACGTCATATTTCCTTTATCAACATTTCTATTCTTGAAAATTTTGAATATTACTTTTCTCCTTGTAAAACCTCTAGGTGTATCCTTGAATCATTCCTCCTGTATTCCTTAGATACAGGGCATATCAAAATACCATTTACTACTACTAGAACCATTGTCTATATAGCTTCTGGAAAAAAATTCTCCACTGATTCTTAAAGGGTTGTTATTACCTTAATCCTTTCCAATTCATCCTGTCAAAACTCATACTGTCCCTATTAAGGGTGAAATGCCAACCTTTATGCATTCCCCTAGGATTCATTTTAAGTTACCGATGTTCTATCTTAATTCCACCTTTAAAAAGGTACTGCATCCTTCCATGGATAAATCAAGTCATATATCCTTGATAGATTATCTTATTCATCATTCCCACCTCGATAGTCTATACCTAACTTCATAATAGCATCCTTATTCAAATTGAGGTCAATCCATATGGCCTCCAAAAGATAACAATGGTCATCCGCTTTTCTTCCTGATTTGTGAACGATAATGGATGTTCTGGAAGATATTGGTCATGTTCAACGTGAACTCTTCTTAATAATTCCTTATTTACTTTTGTTGTTTATCTCAACAGTCATCTCAATGTTGGGATATCTCTCATACCTGGCGTCTCCCTTTCTGGGTATCGAGCCACCGGTCTTACATTTCACATTATTGAAGGTCACTTCCTTCATCCAATTTTTCCTGATTTCTTACTTTCTTGTCTCCTCAGTCTATCCGTGTCTCATATTTATCCTTCGAACTATCTCAAGGTTTCCTCGAATCCTCCCAACTTAAAGGGGTACAATATATGTATCTCTTATGCCTTCAACCATCAATTTTAACTCATGGTGGATCATCATCATCCTGACGATTACATACTTTTCTATTTCTATTGCTATGAGTCTTTAGGGTTTCCTCATACCCAACTCCCTTATCATTCCTCAAACTCTATTGCCTTTATATTCCTTTCCACTTCAGTTTCTTTTTATTTTCCTTTCTCTTATCATTATTTCATGAACCAACACAATAAGCATTGATTTCAAACATCCCGTCATTCTGGATTCGTGTCCTCAGAACGAATCTTGATAACTTTTACAACTTAGATTCACAATTCATCATACTCGTCTGCCTTTTTCTGGCTCTAAAGCTTTTACACTATCTTCATAACTTGGGAAGTACTTTCCTGAAAACAATTGACTGAACTTTAATCAGTTTATTATAATCTCTTGCTCCGTGCCTTCCTTGGCCTTTCACCGGCGGGTGGCCTCTCTCTTAGGAGGGTAAGTGACAAAAACAGTCCTTTGTGGTTCGTCAATCATTTAGAATCTCAAATGATTCCTCTATTTCCTTTAGCCAGGCTCTTGCCTCGACTGGGTCAGCTTGTTCCTTAGAACTCTGAGAGCTTAGCGA
This sequence comes from Apium graveolens, assembly GCF_009905375.1. Taxonomy (NCBI): domain Eukaryota; kingdom Viridiplantae; phylum Streptophyta; class Magnoliopsida; order Apiales; family Apiaceae; genus Apium; species Apium graveolens. Next base: position 167,232,925 of record NC_133651.1, read on the forward strand.
CTTAAAGGTCCTGAAAGAATTTCTCACCGCACTGTCTCCTCAGGGTGGTGGTTGGGGATAATAGTCTAAGTTCTTTTTAGACAGGTCCATGAATTGCCGTATAGGAGTACCGTCTCGGGTCTCCTTTCCTTACTCGACTTTCTGTTTCCTTAGTATGAAATGTTTCATCCTACTCCCCATAATTGGGGTCATCTTTTAATTTAAAATCCTCATTTTCCACTCCATTATGTCATGGGTTCCTTCTATCTTGATGGCGACCTCCCTGACTATCACGTTCAGGGTTTGCTCTAAATCTTATTCCTCAAACTATGGCTTCATCTAAGTTCTCATCCTTACGCTCTTGAACTTTCGGAACCCAAATTCTATAGGAAACCTCATTATTCCCTTATCATCTTTCTCGATATTAATCTTTTATCTAATTGTTGGCTCTCTGCCTTCATTCATAACTTTTTCTGGCACAATATGATCTTTTCCAATAATTCGGGCTGTATTGCAATCTCAAACAGCTTTTCGGTACCGGCTCCGGTTACCTTCACTTCTATTTCCATTTTCTCAAAATCTCTTATAAACTCTCCAAAAGACATTATCATCTTGAGTCTCTCCTTTTTACTAAGGGCATCAGCCACCATATTGGCTTTCCCCGAATGATAAAGAATCTCCCAATCATTATTCTTGATTAGCTCTAACTGCCTCCTCTGGCATATGTTGAGCTCTTTCTACGTGAAAATGTACTAGAGCACTTATGGCTTAGGTAATTCTCGCACTTCTCTCCATACAAGTAGTGCCTCCAATCTTTAGGGTAAACTATTGCCACGAGCCTAAGCTCATGAGCGGGGATATCGAATTTCATATTACCTTAATTGTCTTGACATGTACGCGATTACCTTACCGTGCTGCATAAGCACGCACCCTAAGCCCTTGTGCGAAGCGTCACTACACTTCACAAAATCTCCTTTTCCATCCGGCAACGCCAGCATAGGGGCCATCACCAACCTCTGCTTCAGTTCTTGAAAGCTGTTCTCGCATTTCTCTGTCCATTCGAACTTCTCAGTCTTACGAGTAAGCCGCGTTAAAGGGGCTACTATCTTTACAACTTGAACGAACCTCCGGTAGTGACCGACCAATCCTACCTCTGGTAGTCGACCTAACCATGGTCATCAATTCATCAGTGGTCCTTTATTCATTCTGTCAGGATCCTCCATGGGATCCTTCTCAGCAACTATCCCTTCTAGGACAACATCCTCAACCGCTACATTCTCAATATCAACATCATCCGGTCCTGCATTAGGACACTCTATCGGATCCACAATCCGATCTCCAATTAGTAATAAACATCATCGCGCTGTTGCTCCTCAACCTCAGGGTTCGGAGTCCCGCTACCATCTACGATAACGAACTACGCTTCTATCACGATATTTATAAGGGTTCCCATAAGGGTTTTAACTGTACACCGACTATGAACTTGGCAAGAGTTCTTATTATCTTAGTTAACTTATTATCTTAACGTCCCATCATCTCTGAGGTTTATAACGCTTAGCTCTGATACCATTTCTGTAACACCCCCAGATCCGGGGTCGGGGATCCGGGTCGTCACGGTCTTTCTTTCCACAATATCACTTCACTTAATTAATAATAAAACCTTATGCTGTGACCCCACACTAACACACACCACAACCCGTTATAGTCTCAGAGATGAAATTTAAATAAGTACAAGTCTTTGAATCCACAATTTAAAAGTTATTACAACCCAAAATGATTACTTGATAAATTTACAGTTAATTGCCATTATCTGCCACAAGTTATAATTATACATAATTGATTCTCAAAAGTAGATGGTCTGATCTACAATAGATCTACCTCTGCAGCTATAGCAGCTACAACATCAACGGGAAGACGCGGGACGCTTCCCACGCGCTTGCGCTGGGTCTGCTGGAGTCTGGCCATCTTTCCTAACTGTTGTTGTGTGATGAAGAAATAAAGCAAGGGTGAGCAGCAAGCCCACCAAAATAATATGAATAATGATTAACAATATATGAGCCTTCTCATAGCACTCATGAAAGTCTTGGTCAAAAGAAATGAACCAAGTTGATATCTTAATGCGATGAAGTCGCAAAAATTCAGTATATATATATATACATATATACTTTTCAAAATATGGGAAGTCCTCTTCCATGCATAATACACAGAGTTCCAGTGTATAACTGTATAAAAATATCGTTGCAAGGTGATCTCATATATCTAACCTTGTCTCAACGTTTTTCTGAAAATCTTTGTCATGCATAAGAATCATTTACTAGATTAAGTTTAAAAGAAGTTACAAGATACTCCAATATACTTATATCTTTTCCAAATACTACTTGAACTACCACCGTTCAAGTTATAATAGTTCAAAAGTTCATCACATAGATGAGACTACAAGATAAGATTTGAATAGATTCAATCTTTGAATTCATTATAAATAATGAAGTTACGAGATACTTCATTAAGTCCCGATATATAAATATATTCATATATATCTCCCATACATTTCCTGAAAACCTCTGTCATGTAAAGTATGAACAGAGTTGCAATATCCAATGAATTTGGAAGGAAAAGAATTTTGGCATAAACCAGATATCTTGCTGATCAGGCAAAGATACCAATAAGTAACCTTTTCTACTGTAGATGGATGAATTCCTCACCGGTCATCACCCTGGCCGCATTAGGACCTCGCGCTAGACCGTTACCCGGCCACTCACGCGTTGATGGACTGCCACCCAGCCACTTACACTTTGATAGACCGTACCCCGGCCTGTCGCTTATGCCGACTCAATTAGATGGGCTTACTTCCCGAACATTGGGCAAGTAATCAATTCATTTATCAAAACAGCAACCTTGTTGCGAATATAAAATACACCATAGAGCCGGATCCCTCAGGTTTTGACGAGTATTTAAATCCCCTTTAAAAGGAAGATCTTAAATATAAAAATGAGTTTTGGGATCCGCTCTAACTTTTAAAAATCATTTTGAAGACTCGAAAACACTTTAAAGAGTGTTTGGAGTAATGCTGATTTAATGAAATAAATCAGTCCCGATATATAGAAAATATCTGAATATTATTATTTAAATAATATTCCCATAAAGAATAATCTTTATAAAATAATTGAAGTAGAAGTTTAAACTTATACTTGAAATGAGTATTAAATAACCAAGATATACTTATATGAAAGTACTATCTTTATTTGAATAATCGAAAATAAGTTTGATTATCGAAACATTATTCTTTAATAAAAAAAGAATATATCTCAGCAAATAATCGGAGTCATAGATCCTCAAATGAATATTCAAATAATATTCATTAAATAATATAAACTGAGTCATAAGCCCTCGAATGAATATTCAAATAATATTCAATAATAATATAAACTGAGTCATAAGCCCTCGAATGAATATTCAAATATATTCAATAAATAATATAAAAGAGTCATAAGCCCTCGAATGAATATTCAAATATTATTCAAATAATAAAATAAAAGGAGTCATAAGTCCTCGAATGAATATTCGTATAATATTCATTAAATAAAATAAAGTTATCGAATAAACCTTATTCGATTAATAGTTTTAAAAACTATATCATATATATATATATATAAATATATATTATATTCGGGAGCCTCGCCTCCCGGTTTAGAAATATGTTCACCTTTTATCCCCTATACTAAGGGTAAACTCAAATACCGCTTATCTCTAGCATAGGTATTATGCAACTATAAGCATTTGAACCAACAGATATAAATCAAGAATATGAAACAGGCATGCATATATACCATATCACATGCTACAATATATCGCAAGAATTTGCTAATAACCAATATGCATTTATCGCAAGATCATGCATATACACATATACATCACAACAACAGTTATACGGGTAGAAAACTTGCCTGAGCGACTTGGGGTGATAAAAGGCTCGGGACGAGTCTGGTAACCTATAAACAACAAGTAAGTTGGAATTAAACCAAAATCACTTGTAAATCTATACTTTAACTAACTTAGACTCTAACGCTTGTTTTGCGCTCACTGATTCGCTTAAGTCACTCGGGTACCCTCGCTCCACCATTTTTAATAATTTAACCTTTACGAGTTTTAAAGCGATTCCTTCGCGAGTGTCTTACCAACTGCCTAACACACTTACCATAAATGTTTCACACATTAATTAACCCTTTTCGGTCTTTAACCTATGTTTCAAGTAAGGCGAGGGGAAAAGTTTCGTTCGCGAAACGCCGTTACTTGAAACGGTCGTTTCTCCTAAACCGTGCATCGGAATCGAACGAACTACATATCAAAACGAAGCTCGTCACATGAGCTATCTAAACATGGCAGTGGTCATAATCTATCAGGGGGTTCTCGGGTCCTAATGTTATGCACAAAAACAGTCTACAGAAAATCGGACGTTACGACGGCTATGTTTACGCGATTTCCCAAATTTAAACCAATTCAAACAACCACAATTTCAACTCCAATTCACAACCCAATCAAACCTGCATCTAAACTACATTACAACAGCCCCCAATCAACTCAATATTACCAATTTATTCATCTAAACCAAGTCAAAAAAAGTGACCAAGAACTTCAAATCTAACAAGCATCACTCCTAACTCCAAAATCAACAAAACCACTTACTAAACAAAGCTCTATTATGAGTACACACTCATTACACTAACCCATCATCTAACATTATGAAATCCAAACCAACAAAACTTAATACTAAGGGTTTGAGAAGTTATACCTTCCTTGGAGAGTGGAGAATCAAGAGAATGGCTTGGAATCACCCTTAAAGTCCTTATCCAAGCTTAATCTAAACAAAACTTCAAGAACACAAATTTTATTTCTTGAAAAACACTATTCACCATCTTCTTCCATGATTTATAGAAAAAGATTGGCTTGGAATTAGAAGCTTAAACTTATAGGAAGTATGTAACTATCCATGGGGAAGCTTAGATAATTACCTTGCTAAATAGTAAGTGGTGGAGCTTGGATCTTCATTTTTTAAGGAATGGGCCGAGAGCATGAAGAAGAAGAAGAGAGATTTTTGTGTTTTGCCTTGTTTTGCTTTTGGTTGGTTGGTTTTTGTTGTTTGATTTAGTCAATTACCTTGTTGCCCTTGAATTTGTGTGGTTCTCATTCAACCACACCTCTTCCTTCCCATGTCATGCCTACATCACTTTGTGATGTCATCACCCCTCCTTTGTCCTCTTTCTATTGGTTGGATGACATCATCCCCACTAATCCCTTTGATTAGCTTTTTAATTGTTTGCCTAATGACCGCTGATCTGTTATACGGTTCGCTTAACTTTCGTTTTCGTTTATCGTTTGAGGGATCATACCTGGGATCTTATTACTTAGGTTCCCTTAACCTTTCTCAATATATTGTATTCCTTTTATGATCCTCTCTTATAATCCTTTAATTTAAATCCTTTTTATCCTGTTACCTTATACTCAATTCTTTCCGTATCTATTGGATTTTCGGGAAAATCAAAGTGTTCGTAATTGGATTCTGACGATCTTTACATACACTTATATACCACATAAAGTACTAATAAAATCTCAGAATATCCATATCAGAACCCCTACATAGTGTGGCATGAAAAGTTTTCTCATTCAGCAAAAACACTATTCATAAGGGTTTCAAAAATTTCCAAAAATTGGGGTTATTACAGTTTACTTTGGAGAGACTGTATGGCATCCTGAAAACTTATGAGCTTGAAATAGAGCAAGATGAGAGGATGGAGAGAGGAAAGAAGAAAGGAGGGTCCATTGCACTAGTTGTTGAGTTAGAGAAAGAGAAGGAGATGAAGATGGAAGCTGTTGAGTCAACTTCAAGGGTCTGTGAAAGCAAGGGCAAGGGGCTTGCAGTAGAAAGTGAAGATTCTTTGAGCCAAGATGACATGGAAGACATTGATGAACATTTAGCATTTCTTTCCAGAAGATTTGCCAAGCTCAAGTTCAAAAAGAACTTTGGAGCAGCCAAGCCAAATAGAAATATGGTGGATAAATCAAAATTCAAATGTTTCAAATGTGGCTTGGCAGGGCACTTTGCCAGTGAGTGTAGGAAGTCAGATCCCAGTAAGAAAAAGTTTGAGCCTGTGGATTATAAGCAAAAATACTTTGAGCTGCTCAAACAAAAGGAAAGGGCTTTCATTACACAAGAAAACGACTGGGCAGCAGATGGTCTGGATGAAGATGAAGATGTCAGCTATGTCAATCTAGCCCTAATGGCCAAGTCTGATGAAACAGAAACAAGTTCTTCAAGTAATCAGGTAATTACTACAAACCTTGCACATTTATCTAAAGCTGAGTGTAATGATGCTATAAATGACATGTCTACAGAGTTATATCATTTGCGTGTTACACTTAAGTCTCTTACTAAAGAAAATGCTAAAATCAAAGAAAGCAATTTGTTTTTGAGTGAGAGAAATAATGTGCTAGAGTCTCAGTTCATTGATCTTAAAAAATTAAAATTGAGTGTAAGATTGCCAAGGAGGAATTAACTGAGTCCTTGAAGAAAGAAGAAATTTTGAAGAAGCAGCTCGAGCGTGAACAGGAGGTGATTAAGGCATGGAAACATCTAGAGATGTCCATGCTCAAATTACCAAAGTTCAAGGAATCGAGTCCTTCTGTGATGTAGCCTAGAAAAAGAACAAGGAGAAACTAGAACCAAATTTGGTGGATGGAGTGCTAACAGATGTAGACTCGACGGATGATGAGGATCATCCGTCGGATAATAAAAAGGGTTATCCGTCGACTGATGAAAATCCTCATCCGTCGGCTATAAGCAAGCCTATCAGTAAAGCCAAACTTGTTAAGCTGAATGAAAATTATGGATCTATTTCAAGAACTTTGTTTCAGGAGAATCGAAGTCAAGTCAAGACAGGGAAAAAGGCTAATGTTGGTCACATGACTGTCAAACAGTTAATGACAGATTTGAAAAGATTGAGGTAAAAACAGAGGTTAAAAAGAAAAATAATAGAAATAGTAAGTAGGGATTAACAAACACAATAACTACACACCTGATAAATATGCTCCTAGAAAAATCTGTGTCAAGTGTGTTAGTGTAATCATTTGTCTGTTAATTGCAAATCTGCATACTACTTCCATGTATGTGCCACCCTCACTTTCCTAACATGAATGATATGCCTCCCATGCCTATAATGCTATGTCTACACAGAATTTGAATGCACAGTTTGCTAATATGCCATTTGCACCCTAATCCCTATTATGTTGCATTAGTATGCAAATGCCATTAGCATGCCTTACTAGAATAACATGTTCACATAATAGGCATGCCATCTCTGTTGATTATAATATGCATGATAATTCTGTTGCAATGAATGGTTTCAAAGGCCCAACTCAAATGACCAAGGATGAATCTGATATTCCCCAAGTCAATGAGATAAAGCCTAAGAAACAGAAAAAGAAAGCTAACAAGGCAGGACCCAAGGAAACTTGGGTACCAAAATCAACTTGATTTGATTTTGATGTGTGCATGGGAAACCAAAAGAATCTTTGGTACTTGGATAGTGGTTGTTCAAGACACATGACTGGTGATTCTACCCTGCTCACAGAGTTCAAGGAGAGAGCTGGCCTAAGTATTACTTTTGGAGATGACAGCCAGGGTTATACTGTGGGATATGGCTTAATTTCAAAGGTCAATGTCATCATTGAGGAAGTTGCCTTAGTGGATGGTCTCAACACACACTTGTTGAGTATCATCCAGCTTTGTGATAAAGGCAACTCAGTAACCTTCAACTCAGAAGCCTGTGTTGTGATTAACAAAAAGAAGCAACAAAGTGGTTCTCACTGGTGTGAGAAAAGGAAATGTGTACCTAGCTGATTTTAACTCATCTAATGCAAAATATGTTACTTGTCTTCTTAGTAAGGCAAGTCAGGATGAAAGTTGGCTATGGCACAAGAAGCTATCCCATTTAAACTTCAAGACCCTGAATGAGCTAGTAAGAAAGAACTGGTTAGAGGCATTCCTCTAGTGGAGTTTTCTAAGGATGGACTGTGTGATGCATGTCAAAAAGGGAAGCAGATTAAAGCATCATTCAGGAAGAAAACTTGATTCAACAATTGAAGAACCTTTGCAACTGCTACACATGGATTTGTTTGACCAGTCAATGTGTTGTCCATCTCAAGGAAAGATTTTGCCTAGTAATTGTAGATGATTTCTCAAAGTTCTCTTGGACATATTTCCTAAAGTCTAAAGATGAGGCTAGTGAAATCATCATAAATCACATAAGGCAAGTCAATAATCATCCTAATTTCAAGGTTAGAAGAATCAGGAGTGACAATGGAACTGAGTTCAAAATTCAATCATGAGAGCATTCTGTGAGGGAAAATGGGATTCTGCATGAGTTTTTCAGCAGCAAGAACTCCACAACATAATGGAGTAACTGTAATAACCCAATTTTTGGAATTTTTGAAACACGGATGAATAATACTTTTGCTGATGATGCCTGATAAAGGAAAATTATAAGACCACGCTATATAGGAGTACTGTTATGGAAATTCTAAGATCGTATTAGTATTCCATAAAGTAAATAAGTGTATGTAAAGATCGTCAGAATCCAACTTCAAACACTTTGATTTTTCCCGAAAATCCACAGATACCGAAAGAATTGAGTATAAGGTAACATGATTAAAAGGATTTAATTCAAGGATATAAGAGAGGACATTAAAGGAAATAAAATATTGAGAAAGGTTTAGGGGAACCCAATTAATAAGATCCCGGGTATGATCCCTCAAATGATAAACGAGAATGAAAGTTAAACGAACCGTAGTAACAGATCAGCGGTCTTTAGCCAAGTAATTATGGGTTTAATCAAAGAGGTTAATGGACGATGATGTCATCACACCAACAAGAGGAAGACAAGTGTAACAAGATGACATAAGCAGATGACATGAGCATGACAAAGTGGGAAGGATTGGTTGGTTGATTGTGAGCCACAAAATTTTACCGTGGTAACAATTTAATTAACAACAAAAGGTAGCAACCAAGCCAAGGCAAAACAAATCACAAAACACAAATTAGAAGTTGACTTTTGCTTTCCAAGAACAAAAGCTCTCGGCCCAAAACCAGAGCAGCAACTTCAAACTACCATATCTCCTTCAATACTCAATCAAATAGAATGTTCTATAGCTCTTTGGAAAGGTATTGAGATGGCCTACAACTCTTGTTCACAAGTCTCGTTCAAATAAGCATGGTAAGACCCTCGTTTTGACAGTTCTTTCAATCTGACTTTTAGAAACTTCAAACCTAACTTTGTGTTCTTGATTTCTTTGGAAAGATCAAGGTTGTAGGAGACTCCCTAAGAATTCCTAGCTACTCTAATCACTCCAAGGAAGGTATAACACCTCCAAACCCTAACTTTACTTTGAGTATTACGATGGTTTTGATGGTTATAGTAAATAAGAAGCATGATTCATGTATATTTAGAGTTGGGTTGGATTATAATGAGTTTGGAGTTGTAAATCTTGATTATTGGTTAATGAACTTAAGTATAGCTTTAGTTCATGTTAGGAGTAGTATAAATTGGAAAATCTTGAGATGTTTGGGACTGTTACAATGAAGTATGGATGGAATTTGGTTGTGATGTTGATTGGGGGTTGATTTGTGGATTGATTGGAGTAGTTTTAACTTTGGTAATCGCTTAAACATAGCCGTCGTAATGCCCGATTTACCTTAGACTGCTTTTGTTCTTAACCTCAGGACCCGTGAACTCACTGATAGGTTTTGACCATTGCCATGCTTAGATAGTTCATGTTGCGAGCTTTGTTTTGATATGTGGTTCGCTTGAATCCGATGTACGGTTAGGAGAAACGACCGTTTTAAGTAACGGCATTTTGCGACCGAACCATTACCCCTCGCCTTACTTTGAAACCTTGGTTAAGGTCCTTATATGACTAATTGGAGGATGAAACAATTATGTAAAGTGGATTAGGCAGTTGGTAGGGTACTCACGAAAGAATCGCCTTAAAATTCTTAATGGTTAATTTATTAAATATGGTGGAGCCAAGGGTACTCGAACGACTTATGTGATTTGTTAAGCGTAGAAGTGACCAAAAGCGAACGTTAAGGTTCAATTGGTTAAAGTCTAGTTTCTTAAGAGACCGGGTTTAATTCCGACTATGTTGTTGTTCATAGGTTATCGGACTCACTCTAAGCTTAAGTCTATCCGGGAACACTCAGGCAAGTTTTCTACCCGTTATACTGTTGTTGTGATGTATATATGTATATGCATTATCTTGTGATAAGTGCATGATTGTTATTAGCAAATCTTGCGATATATTGGAGCATGCTGATATGGTATATATGCATGTCTGTTCGTAATCTTGATATCTAATTATTGATTCAATTGCTTATAAGTTGCATAATACCTATGCTAGAGATAAGCAGTACTTGCGTATACCCTTAGTATAGGGGACGCAAAGGTGAACATATTTATATATATATAAATAGTTTTCAAAACTATTATTCGAATAAGGTTTATTCGATAACTTTATTTCACTTAATGAATATTATTTTGAATATTCATTCGAGGACTTATGACTCCGCTTATTTTATTTAATGAATATTGTTTTGAATATTCATTCGATGACTTATGACTCCGCTTATTTTATTAAATAATATTCTTTATTTTATTAAAGAATAATGTTTCGATAATCAAACTTATTTTTGATTATTCAAATAAAGATCGTACTTTCGTATAAGTATATCTTTGGTTATTTATTATTCATTTCAAGTATGAGTTTTAAAACTTCTACTTCAATTATTTTTATAAAGATTATTCTTTATGGGAATATTATTTAAATAATAATATTCAGATATTTTCTAATATATTGGGACTGATTTATTTTATTAAATCAGCATTACTCCAAATATTCTTTAAAATGTTTTCGAGTATTCAAAATGATTTATAAAGGTTAGGGCGGATCCCAAAACTCATTTTTTTTATATTTAAGATCTTCCTTTCGAAGGGGATTTAAATACTCGCTCAAAACCTGAGGGATCCGGCTCTGTGGTGTATTTTATATTCGTAACAAGGTTTCTGTTTTGATAAAAGAGTTTTTGATTACTTACCCAACACTCGGAAAGTAAAATTCTTGGAACAAGTTAATCCATTAACAGGCACCGCCTGGGAAATATCGGTGAGTTTTCCTTTCCAACTAGATACAACTTCTTGGTGGAGCCGTATCAACAAGTTTCTACTTGGGGAAAGGGGGGACGAGCTTTACGTTTCAGAGTCATGGATTTCATCTGAACTAGGAGTGGCGTAAGTGGTCGAGTGGCGCCGGCCCAGCCTTATTATATTGGCCCAAATGGCCTGGAAGTTCCGCTAAGACGGTCCATTCCTTAGGAGTCCAGGGTTCGGTTGACAAGTAAATCCCGACTGTTCTCCTCTACATGTAGAAAATGGTGGGGGTTGCACTACTGCGACTGATCATCGTGAGTGGTCTTCCTGGCACGGCAAACTCGCGTAATGAGTTCATCATCCAATTGGATATTTCGCAACACTACCCAGAGCACTTCGATAGAAAGGCTACAGGTTGGGCAATTGTTGAGTGTTGGCAGGGTCGAGTTTTCAAAATGATGTTTTCATCAAATGAAGTATCTCGTAACTTCATTTCATTTTGAGGATATTTCAAAGATTGAATCTATTCAAGTCTTTTCTTGTAGTCTCATCTATGTGATGAACTTTTGAAACTGATGATACCTTGAACGGTGGTAGTTCAAGTAGTATCCAGAAAAGATATAAGTATATTGGAGTATCTTGTAACTTCATCTTTTCAACTTATATCTGGTTAATGATTATCTTATGCATGACAAAGATTTTCACAAAAATGTTGAGACAAGGTTAGATATATGAGATCACCTTGCAACGATATTTTTATATCAGTTATCAACCGGAACTCTGTGTATATTATGCATGGAAGAGGACTTCCAAGATTTTGAAAAGTATATATACATATATACTGAATATTTTGCGACTTGGTCGCGATAAGATATCAAACTTGGTTCATTTTTTGACTTGACCAAGACTTTCATGAGTACTATGAGAATGCTCATATATTGTTAATCATTATACATAGTATTTCGGTGAGCTTGTTGCTCACCCTTACTTTCTTCTTTCATCACACAACATCAGATAGACAAGATGAACAGGACCAAGCTCCCAATTCACGAGCGGATAGGAAATGTTCCGCAGTTTTCTATAGGCGTTGATGTCGTTGTAGCTGAGGTAGGAACTACCAATAGGCTAGGCTTTCAACTTTTGATGTACCAGACTTATGTATCTTTATCAATTGTAATAATGGCAAAGAAATGTAAATTTATTCAGAAACCCTTTTAAGGTGTAATGGCATATAATTGTGGAATAAATTGACTCGTGTTATTTTTGGATATTCATCTCTGAGACTATAACTTGTGGTGTGTGTGTTTATTGTGGGGTCACAGTACATAGTAGTTGATTAGTTATTAAGATTGGGTGTTATTAAGGGAAATGGAACTCGTGACAACCCGGATCCCCGACCCCGGATTTGGGGGTGTTACAGAAATGGTATCGGAGCTAAGCGTTATAAACCTCAGAGATGATGTGACGTTAAAATAATAAGTTCACTAAGATAAATAAGAACTCTTGCCAAGTTCATAGTCGGACTACCTAAACATAGTACTGACAGTTAAAACCCATATGGGAACCCTTATAAATATCGTGATAGGAGCGTAGTTCGTTATCGTATATGGTAGCGGGACTCCGAACCCTGAGGTTGAGGAGCAACAACGTGATGATGATTTATTAGTTATTGGAGATCAGATTGTGGATCCGATAGAGCGTCCTAACACGGGACCGGATGATGTTCATATTGAGGATGTAGCGGTTGAGGATGTTGTCCTAGAAGGGATTATCGCTGAGAAGGATCCCATGAAGGATCCTGACAAGAATGAATAAAGGACCACTGAGGAATTGATGACCATGGTTAGGGCGACTACCAGAGGTAGGATTGGCCGGTCACTACAGGAGGTTCGTTCAAGTTCGTAAAGATAGTATCCCCTTTAACGCGGCTTACTCATAAGACTGAGAAGTTCAAATGGATAGAGAAATGCGAGAACAGCTTTCAAGAACTGAAGCAAAGGTTGGTGACGGCTCCTATGTTGGCGTTGCCGGATGGAAAAGGAGATTTTGTGATTTGTAGTGACGCTTCGCATAAGGAATTAGGTGCTTCTTATACAGCACAACAAGGTAATCGCGTACGCAGTCAAGACAATTAAGGGAATATAAAATTCGATATCCCCACCCATGAGCTTGGGCTCGTGGCAATAGTTTTGCCCTAAAGATTGGAGGCACTACTTGTATGGAGAGAAGTGCGAGATTTACACAAGCCATAAGTGCTCTAGTGCATTTTCACGCAGAAAGAGCTCAACATGCGCCAGAGGAGGTGGTTAGAGCTAATCAAGGATTACGATTATGAGATTCTTTATCATCCAGGGAAAGCCAAAATGGTGGCTAATGCCCTTAGTATAAAGGAGAGACTCAAGATGAAAATGTCTTTGGGAGAGTTGATAAGAGATTTTGAGAAAATGGAAATAGAAGTGAAGGTAACCGGAGCCGGTACCGAAAAGCTGTTTGAGATTGCAATACAGCCCGAATTATTGGAAAAGAACATATTGTGCCAGAAAAAGTGATGAATGAAGGCAGAGAGCCAACAAATAGATAAGAGATTAATACCGAGAAAGATGATAAGGGAATAATGAGGTATTCCTACAGAATTTGGGTTCCAAATGTTCAAGAGCTTAAAGATGAGATCTTAGATGAAAGCTAGTTTGAGGAATAAGATTTAGAGCAAACCCTGAACGTGATAGTCAGGGAGGTCGCCATCAAGATAGAAGGAACCCATAACATAATGAAGTGGAAAATGAGGATTTAAAATATGTAGGATGACCCGATTATGGGGAAGGAGGAGGGAACGTTCAGACTAAGGAACCAGAAGTCGAGTAAGGAAAGGAGACCCGAGACGGTACTCCTATACGACAATTTATGGACCTTTCTAGACAGAACTTAGACTATTATCCCCAACTACCACCCTGAGGAAACAATGCGGTGAGAAATTCTTTCAGGACCTTTAAGTAGCTAAGCTCTCAGAGTTCCAAGGAACAAGCTGACCCAGTCGAGGCAAGAGCCTGGCTAAAGGAAATATAGGAATCATTTGAGATTCTAAATGATTGACGAATCACAAAAGACTGTTTTTGTCACTTACCCTCCTAAGAGAGAGGCCACCCGCTGGTGAAAGGCCAAGGAAGGCACGGAGCAAGAGATTATAATAAACTGATTTAAGTTCAGTCAATTGTTTTCAGGAAAGTACTTCCCAAGGTTATGGAGATAGTGTAAAAGCTTTAGAGCCAGAACAAGGCAGACGAGTATGATGAATTATGAATCTAAGTTGTAAAAGTTGTCAAGATTCGTTCTGAGGACACGAATCCAGAATGACGGGATGTTTGAAATCAATGCTTATGTTGTGTTGGTTCGTGAAATAATGATAAGAGAAAGGAAATAAAAAGAAACTGAAGTGGAAAGGAATATAAGGCAATAGAGTTTGAGGAATGATAAGGGAGTTGGGTATGAGGAAACCCTAAAGACTCGTAGCAATAGAAATAGAAAAGTATGTAATCGTCAGGATGAGGGTGATTCACCATGAGTTAAAATTGATGGTTGAAGGCATAAGAGATACATATATTTTATCCCCTGTAAGTTGGGAGGATTCGAGGAAACCTTGAGATAGTTCGAAGGATAAATAATGAGACGCGGATAGACTGAGGAGACAAGGAAGTAAGAAATTAGGAAAAATTGGATGAAGGAAGTGACCTTCAAGAATGTGAAGTGTAAGACCGGTGGCTTGATACCCAGAAAGGGAGACGCCAGGTATGAAAGATATCCCAACATTGAGATGACTGTTGAGATAAATACAACAAAGTAAATAAGGAATTATTAAGAAGAAGTTCACGTTGAACACTGACCAATATCTCCCAGAACATCCCTGTTGTCATTACCAAATTAGGCAAGCAAAGCGAAAAAAAACCGTTGTTATCTTTTGGAGGCCATATGGATTGACCTCAGTTTGAATAAGGATGTTATTGTGAAATTAAGTATAGACTATCGAAGTGAGAATGATTGTATAAGGTAATCTATCAAGTATATATGACTTGATTTATCCATGGAAGAGTGTAAGTATCTTTTAAAGGTGGAATTAAGGATAAAACCCCTGATAACTTGAAATGAATCCTAGGGGAATGCATAAAGGTTGGCATTTCACCCTTAATAGGGACAACATGAGTTTTGACAGTATGAATTGGAAAGGATTAAGGTAACAATAACCTATTAAGGATCAGTGGAGAAATTTTTCAGAAGTATATAGACAATGATTCTGGTATTAGTAAATGGTATCTTGATATGCCCTGTGCCTAGGGTGTACCTGATGAAGGATTTAAGGATAACCTTAGAGGTTTTACAAGGAGAAAGGTAATATTCAAAGTTCTCAAGAATAGAAATTTTGATGAAGGAAATATGGCGTAATTATAATAATGCCAGGTGGGGACGTGTTGAACCATAAGAAAGTATAGATCGATCCAATGAAGGGTCGAGATTGGTGAAAACAAGAATGACCCAAGATAAGAGACGTCCTAAGTATGATCGAGAGTCAGTCATGGCAATGTTCACATCTAAAGACTAAGGCAATGACTTATGGAAAAATGGTGATTTTTTTTCTCACCAGGACTTTAAGAGAAGCATTTTCACATAAGCAGTGATTGAAATGAGGTAGAAAATTTAGTTGGAGGTGGTTAAAATGACATTGATTGTAAGGAAATTTACTATCAGGAAAGGCCAAAGAGGTGGCCAACACTTTAAGTGTAAGAGGACAATTATCGGCGCTCATGCCAGAGGAATACAGTGATAATGGTTAATTCCGTGAAGGTTGTATTATGGTGTGAAAGATTGACATTCCTTCTGATGACTGTGCGGTACTCAACCGTAATAGTAGTTTGATAAAATTTAATTCATGTAATCGCCGTGAGCGGCTTTCTATCTTAGAAGGTCCCATCTTGAGATAAGCCAGGAGCATGTTAAGAAAGGACTAAATGAACCTTTGAGCTTCTTCTCCCAGTAAAGAAATATGGTTAATAATGGTATTAGCCTGCTATCGTTGCTTTGATTGAAACTCTTCTGTAATATTATCTGCTTCGTGTCATGTATGTACGCCAGGATCAGGAATGTTCTTCACGAATCATGAATGGTGATTATGTTACCTCCTTAGAAGGATTCGATATGATATGAATGGACTCCGTATGGTTAGCTATTAAAACTTCATGGAAAACGAATGACTACAGTAGGTCAACGGTGGGCCATAGTAATGCAGGAATAATTCTGCGAGTAATGAGCCGATTACTTACAACCGTGAGAGTTGTATTGGAATGGATGTTGAGAGTGAGTACCACTAATCGGGTCGTGGTGGTATATAAGTTATCATTGATAGGATAATTAAGTCGATTATCTACCTATGGAATACTTATTCCTTCTTACCAATAGAGAGTCGTATTGATATACGAGGAAGGTTGCGGTGCAAGCATAGAATTCTAGTAACAATGATGTCTAGAATGAAATCCCTTATTCGAGTTTCGATGTCGAGGGAGTTTCAAAGGTGAGTGTTTATGAGCTCGAGCAAGAGCATGGGTCCATAGAATGTTGGACGGAATAGCAAAAAAATCTTTAAGCACGTGAAATGCGATGCTATAATACTTGATGTTTATATATATACATATATGTTTTGTTCTCCTATGACAAACCTCTATAGTTCAAGGTAGACTCCAAGCCAGATATTTTGTGGCAGTATATTTCTTTTCATATATACAATTCTCTTCAATCGTTCTTTTCTTTCATATTGTATAAGCTGAGAAGAACAACCCTTCCAGAAGGGGAGGTATTGCGAATGACTATCTATCTGTATGATAGAAACCTAGTAGGATACACATGTGTTTCATTGATTGTCAAGTACTAAAAGGCTGGCCACCTTTGTACTACCTCTGCAATAGAAACAAGTGTTATCCTACTAGGTTTCTATCATACAGATAGATAGTCATTCGGCAATACCTCCCCTTCTGGAAGGGTTGTTCTTCTCAGCTTATACAAAATGAAAAGAAAAGAACAAATTGAAGAGAATTGTATATATGAAAAAAAATATACTGCCACAAAATATCTGGCTTGGAGTCTACCTCTGAACTATAGAGGTTTGTCATAGGAGAACATAACATATATGTATATATATCAACATCAAGTATTATAGAATCACATTTCACGTGCTTAAAGATTTTTTTGCTATTCCGTCCATCATTCTACGGACCCATGCTCTTGCTCGAGCTCATAAACACTCACCTTTGAAACTCCCTCGACATCGAAACTCGAATAAGGGATTTCATTCTAGACATCATTATTACTAGAATTCTATGCTTGCACCGCAACCTTCCTCATACAGCAATACGACTCTCTATTGGTAAGAAGGAATAAGTATTCAATAGGTAGATAATCGACTTAATTAGCCTATCAATGATAACTTATACACCACCATGACCCGATTAGTGGTACTCACTCTTAACATCCATTCCAATACAACTCTCACGGTTGTAAGTAATCGGCTCATTACTCGCAGAATCATTCCTGCATTACTATGGCCCACCGTTGACCTACTGTAGTCATTCGTTTTCCATGAAGTTTTAATAGCTAACTATACGGAGTCCATTCATATCATATTGAATCCTTCTAAGGAGGTAACATAATCACCATTCATGATTCGTGAAGAACATTCCTGATCCTGACGTACATACATGACATGAAGCAGATAAAATTGCAGAAGAGTTTCAATCAAAGCAACGATAGCAGGCTAATACCATTATTAACCATATTTTTTTATTGGGAGACATGAAGCTCAAAGGTTCATTTAGTCCTTTCGTAACATGCTCCTGGCTTATCTCAAGATAGGACCTTCTAAGATAGAAAGCCTGCTCACGGCGATTACATGAATTAAATCTTTACCAAACTACTATTACGGTTGAGTACCGCACAGTCATCAGAAGGAATGTCAATCTTTCACACCATAATACAACCTTCACGGAATTAACCATTATCACTGTATTCCTCTGGCACGAGCGCCGATAATTGTCCTCTTACACTTAAAGTGTTGGCCACCTCTTTGGACTTTCCTGATAGTAAAATTTCATTACAATCAATGTCATTTTAACCACCTCCAACTAAATTTTCTAACTCATTTCAATCACTGCTTATGTGAAAATGCTTCTCTTAAGTCCTGGTGAGAAAAAAAAATCACCATTTTTCCATAAGTCATTGCCTTAGTCTTTAGATGTGAACATTGCCATGACTGACTCTCGATCATACTTAGGACATCTCTTATCTTAAGTCATTCTTGTTTTCACCAATCTCGACCCTTATTGGATCGGTCTATACTTTCTTATAGTTCAACACGTGCCCCACCTGGCATTATTATAATTACGTCATATTTCCTTCATCAAAATTTCTATTCTTGAGAACTTTGAATATTACCTTTCTCCTTGTAAAACCTCTAAGGTTATCCTTAAATCCTTCATCAGGTACACCCTAGGCACAGGACATATCAAGATACCATTTACTAATACCAGAATCATTATCTATATACTTCTGAAAAATTTCTCCACTAATCCTTAAAGGTTCTTGTTACCTTAATCCTTTCCAATTCATACTGTCAAAACTCATGTTGTCCCTATTAAGGGTGAAATGCCAACCTTTATGCATTCCCCTAGGATTCATTTCAAGTTATCGGGGTTTTATCCTTAATTCCACCTTTAAAAGATACTTACACTCTTCCATGGATAAATCAAGTCATATATACTTGATAGATTACCTTATTCAATCATTCTCACTTCGATAGTCTATACTTAATTTCACAATAGCATCCTTATTCAAACTGAGGTCAATTCATATGGCCTCCAAAAGATAACAACGGTTTTTTTTCCGCTTTGCTTGCCTAATTTTGTAATGATAACAGGGATGTTCTGGGAGATATTGGTCGTGTTCAACGTGAACTTCTTCTTAATAATTCCTTATTTACTTTTGTTGTTTATCTCAACAGTCATCTCAATGTTGGGATATCTTTCATACCCGACGTCTCCCTTTCTGGGTATCAAGCCACCGGTCTTACACTTCACATTCTTGAAGGTCACTTCCTTCATCCAATTTTCCTAATTTCTTACTTCCTTGTCTCCTCAGTCTATCCGCGTATCATTATTTATCCTTCGAACTATCTCAAGGTTTCCTCGAATCTTCCCAACTTACAGGGGATAAAATATATGTATCTCTTATGCCTTCAACCATCAATTTTAACTCATGGTGAATCACCCTCATCCTGACGATTACATACTTTTCTATTTCTATTGCTACGAGTCTTTAGGGTTTCCTCATACCCAACTCCCTTATCATTCCTCAAACTCTATTGCCTTTATATTCCTTTCCACTTCAGTTTCTTTTTATTTTCCTTTCTCTTATCATTATTTCATGAACCAACACAACATAAGCATTGATTTCAAACATCCCGTCATCCTGGATTCGTATCCTCAGAACAAATCTTGACAACTTTTACAACTTAGATTCATAATTTATCATACTCGTCTGCCTTTGTTCTGGCTCTAAAGCTTTTATAATATCTGCATAACCTTGGGAAGTACTGTCCTGAAAATAATTGACTGAACTTAAATCAGTTTATTATAATCTCTTGCTCCATGCCTTCCTTGGCCTTTCACCAACGGGTGGCCTCTCTCTTTGGAGGGTAAGTGACAAAAACAGTCTTTTGTGATTCGTCAATCATTTAGAATCTCAAATGATTCCTATATTTCCTTTAGCCAGGCTCTTGCCTAGACTGGGTCAGCTTGTTCCTTGGAACTCTGAGAGCTTAGCGACTTAAAGGTCCTGAAAGAATTTCTCACCGCATTGTTTCCTCGGGGTGGTGGTTGGGGATAATAGTCTAAGTTCTGTCTAGAAAGGTCCATAAATTGTCGTATAGGAGTACCGTCTCGGGTGTCCTTTCCTAACTCGACTTCTGTTTCCTTAGTCTGAACGTTCCCTCCTCCTCCCCATAATCGGGGTCATCCTACATGTTTTAAATCCTCATTTTACACTTCATTATGTTATGGGATCCTTCTATCTTGATGGTGACCTCCTTGACTATCACGTTCAGGGTTTACTCTAAATCTTATTCCTCAAACTAGCTTTCATCTAAGATCTCATCTTTAAACTCTTGAACATTTGGAACCCAAATTCTGTAGGAATACCTCATTACTCCCTTATCATCTTTCTCGGTATTAATCTCTTATCTATTTGTTGGCTCTCTGCCTTCATTCATCACTTTTTCTGGCATAATATATTCTTTTCCAATAATTCGGGCTGTATTGCAATATCAAACAGCTTTTCGGTACCGGCTCCGGTTACCTGCACTTCTATTTCCATTTTCTCAAAATCTCTTATCAACTCTCCCAAAGACATTTTCATCTTGAGTCTCTCCTTTATACTAAGGGCATTAGCCACCATTTTGGCTTTCCATGGATGATAAAGAATCTCATAATCGTAATCTTTGATTAGCTCTAACCACCTCCTCTGGCGCATGTTGAGCTCTTTCTGCGTGAAAATGCACTAGAGCACTTATGGCTTGTGTAAATCTCGCACTTCTCTCCATACAAGTAGTGCCTCCAATCTTTATGGCAAAACTATTGCCACGAGCCCAAGCTCATGGGTGGGGATATCGAATTTTATATTCCCTTAATTGTCTTTACACGTACGCGATTACCTTGTTGTGCTGTATAAGAAGCACCGTAATTCCTTATGCGAAGCGTCACTACAAATCACAAAATCTCCTTTTCCATCCGGCAACGCCAACATAGGAGCCATCACCAACCTTTGCTTCAGTTCTTGAAAGCTGTTCTCATATTTCTCTGTCCATTTGAACTTCTCAGTCTTATGAGTAAGCCGCGTTAAAGGGGATACTATCTTTACGAACTTGAACGAGCCTCCTGTAGTGATCGGCCAATCCTACCTCTGGTAGTCTCCCTAACCGTGGTCATCAATTCCTCAGTGGTCCTTTATTCATTCTTGTCAGGATCCTTCACGGGATCTTTCTCAGCGATAATCCCTTCTAGGACAACATCCTCAACCGCTACATCCTCAATATGAACATCATCCGGTCCCGTGTTAGGACGCTCTATCGGATCCACAATCTGATCTCCAATAACTAATAAAACATCATCGCGTTGTTGCTCCTCAACCTCAGGGTTCGGAGTCCCGCTACCATATACGATAATGAACTACACTCCTATCACGATATTTATAAGGGTTCCCATAAGGGTTTTAACTGTCAGTACTACGTTAGGTAGTCCGACTATGAACTTGGCAAGAGTTCTTATTTATCTAAGTGAACTTATTATTTTAACGTCACTTCATCTCTGAGGTTTATAACGTTTAGCTCTGATACCATTTCTGTAACACCCCCAAATCCGAGGTCGGGGATCCGGGTTGTCACGAGTTCCATTTTCCTTAATAACACCCAATCTTAATAAACAATCAACTACTCCGTACTGTGACCCCACAATAAACACACACACCACAAGTTATAATCTCAGAGATGAATATCCAAAAATAACACGAGTCATTTTATTCCACAATTATATGCCATTACACCTTAAAAGGGTTTCTGAATAAATTTACATTTCTTTGCCATTATTATAATTCATAAAGATACATAAGTCTGGTACATCAAAAGTTGAAAGCCTAGCCTATTGGTAGTTCCTACCTCAGCTACAGCGACATCAACGCCTATAAGAAACTGCGGAACGTTTCCTATCCGCTCGCGAATTGGGAGCTTGGTCTTGTTCATCTTGTCTATCTGATGTTGTGTGATGAAAGAAGAAAGCAAGGGCGAGCAACAAGCTCACCGAAATAATATGTATAATGATTAATAATATATGAGCATTCTCATAGTACTCATGAAAGTTTTGGTCAAGTAAAAAAATGAACCAAGTTTGATATCTTATCGCGACCAAGTCACAAAATATTCAGTATATATGTTTATATACTTTTTAAAATCTTGGAAGTCCTCTTCCATGCATAATATACACAGAGTTCCAATTAATAACTGTATAAAAATATCGTTGCAAGGTGATCTCATATATCTAACCTTATCTCAACGTTTTTGTGAAAATCTTTGTCATGCATAAGATAATCATTAACCAGATATAAGTTGAAAAGATGAAGTTACAAGATACTCCAATATACTTATATCTTTTCCGGATACTACTTGAACTACCACCGTTCAAGGTATCATCAGTTTCAAAAGTTCATCACATAGATGAGACTACAAGAAAAGACGAATAGATTCAATCTTTGAAATATCCTCAAAATGAAATGAAGTTACGAGATACTTCATTTGATGACAACATCATTTTGAAAACTCGACCCTGCCAACACTCAACAATCTCCCAACCGTAGCCTTTCTATCGAAGTGCTCTGGGTAGTGTTGCAGAAATATCCAATTGGATGATGAACTCATTACGGGAGTTTGCCGCGCCAGGAAGACCACTCATGATGATCAGTCGCAGTAGTGCAATCCCACCATTTTCTACATGTAGAGGAGAACAGTCGGATTTACTTGTCAACCGAACACTGGACTCCTAAGGAATGGACCGTCTTAGCGGAACTTCCGGGCCATTTGGGCCAATAAATAAGGCTGGGCCGACGCCACTCGACCACTTACGCCACTCCTAGTTCAGATGAAATCCATGACTCTGAAACGTAAAGCTCGTCTCCCCTTTCCCCAAGTAGGAACTTGTTGATACGACTCCACCAAGAAGTCACATCTAGTTGGAAAGAAAAACTCACCAATATTTCCAAGGCGATGCCTGTTAATGGATTAACTTATTCCAAGAATTTTACTTCCCGAGTGTTGGGTCAGTAATCAAAAACGCTTTTATCAGAATAGCAACCTTGTTGCGAATATAAGAATACATCACGGAGCCGGATCCCTCAGATTTTTGAGCAAGTATTTAAATCCCCTTCGAAAGGAAGATCTTAAATTTGAAAACGAGTTTTGGGATCCACTCTAACTTTTAAAATCATTTTGAAGACTCAAAAACATTTTTAAGAATGTTTGGAGTAATGCTGATTTAATAAAATAAATCAGTCCCAATATATTAGAAAATATCTGAATATTATTATTTAAATAATATTCCCATAAGGATAATCCTTATAAAACTAATCGAAGTAGAAGTTTTAAAACTCATACTTGAAATGAATAATAAATAACAAAAGATATACTTATACGAAAGTACGATCTTAATTTGAATAATCGAAAATAAGTTTGATTATCAAAACATTATTCTTTAATAAAATAAAGAATATTATTTAATAAATAAGCGAAGTCATAAGTCCTCAAATGAATATTCAAAATAATATTCATTAAATAAAATAAACGGAGTCTTAAGTCCTCGAATGAATATTCAAAATAATATTCATTAAATAAACTAAACGGAGTCATAAGTCCTCGAATGAATATTCAAAATAATATTCATTAAATAAAATAAAGTTATCGAATAAACCTTATTCGATTAATAGTTTTGAAAACTATATCTATATATATATATATATATATATTATACTCGGGAACATCGACTCCCGGTTTAGAAATATGTTCACCTTTGGGTCCCCTATACTTAGGGTATACGCAACTACTGCTTATCTCTAGCATATGTATTATGCAACTTATAAGCAATTAAATCAACAATTAGATATCAAGATTATGAAATAGACATGCATATATACCATATCAGCATGCTCTAATATATCGCAAGATTTGCTAATAACATTCATGCACTTATCACAAGATAATGCATATACAAATATACATCACAACAACAGTATAACGGGTAGAAAACTTGCCTGAGTGCTCCGGGGTAGACTTAAGCTTAGAGTGGGTCCGGTAACCTATAAACAACAACATAAGCCGGAATTAAACCACGGTCGCTTAAGAAACTAGACTTTAACCAATTGAACCGTAACGTTTGCTTATGGGTCATTTCTACGCTTAACAAATCACATAAGTCGTTCGAGTACCCTCAGCTCCACCATTTTTAATAAATTAATCGTTATGAATTTTAAGGCGACGCTTTCGCGAATACCCTACCAACTGTCTAGTCCACTTTACATAATTGTTTCATACTCCAATTAGTCATTTAAGGGCCTTAACCAAGGTTTCAAAGTAAGGCGAGGGGTAATGGTTCGTTCGCGAAATGCCGTTACTTAAAACGGTTGTTTCTCCTAAACCGTACATCGGATTCAAGCAAACCAAATATCAAAATGAAGCTCGTAACATGAACTATCTAAACATGGCAAATGTTAGAATCTTTCAGTGAGTTCACGGGTCCTAAAGTTAAGACCAGAACAGTTAAGGAAAATCGGGCATTATGACGACTATGTTTACACGATTACCAAGTTTTAAACCACTCCAAACAACCACCATTAAACTCACAACCAACAATACAACAAACCCTCATCCAAACCTTACTACATCAGTCCCCAAACCTCAAGATTTTCCAATTTATACAACCCCATACATGAACTACTAGCTATACTTAAGTTTCATTAACTATAAACAAGATTTCAACATCCAAATCACTACAAATCCAATCCTACTATGACCGGTATTTTCGTGTAATATTATTTGTGGATTTGGTATAATATTAGAGCCGAATGAAAATATATTCAATGATTGTACGTTTGTGTGAATAAATTTTCTTTACGTAGTATATGATTTTTCAAAGCAAAAGTTTATTTATTTCCTTTATTTTTGATTTATAAGGAATATTCTAAACCTTGGAGAAATTTCCTTTTAAAAGTTATTTTGTTTACAAATTTCGAAAATGATTTTATAAAATTTCTGAAAATTCAAGTTATTTTATGGTATAAATTTTATAATTTCTGAACTTGTATTTTATTTTATAAAAATAAATCTTTACAAATTTTAGTTGTAATAATTAGCAAATTACGAGGAAGCCCTTGCATGCAAATCACCTTTCTATACTCTTCAAGGACAAATAAGACATTTCTAAACCCACTAACTCATGATTTATTAGCTAAATTACCTCCTTGACCTTGCATGCAAGATAGCCTAACTCTAGTTAGAAGGTTACTCTTGTCATTACCCAAACCCACTCACATTATAGTCAAATCAAGACATAAAAACAAATCAAGGAAGTGATCACCACTCCACTTTCACTCCAAAACTTCACTCTCATCTTCTTCTCCTCCTCCCTCTCGGCTTTCTCCTCACCGTCTCGGCAATTTCCAAAACTGAAGCCCCCATCCCCTTCTTTCTTCATTTCTTCACTCAAATAATCATCCTATAATCAAGTAATCTTACTCCCTACATGTTGTTCATGTGTATCTCAAGAATTTAGAGTAGAAAACTTATGTGTTGACTTTGCATGGTGATGTTTTTTGTTAAACTCAAATTTGTGTTTTGTGATTTGTTTTTCCTTGGCTTGGTTGCTACCTTTTTTTGTTAATTAAATTGTTACCATGGTAAAAATTGTGTGGCTCACAATCAACCAACCAATCCTTCTCACATTGTCATGCTCATGTCATCTGCTTATGTCATCTTGTTACACTTGTCTTCCTCTTGTTGGTGTGATAACATCATCGTCCATTAACCTCTTTGATTAACCCCTAATTACTTGGCTAATGACTTCTGATCTGGTATACGGTTTGCTTAACTTTCGTTCTCGTTTATCGTTTGAGGGATCATACCCGGGATCGTATTACTTGGGTTCCCCTAAACCTTTCTCAATATTTTATATTCCTTTTATGATCCTCTCTTATAATCCTTGAATTAAATCCTTTTAATCATGTTACCTTATACTCAATTCTTTCGGTATCTAGTGGATTTTCGGGAAAAATTGAAGTGTTTGAATTTGGATTCTGACGATCTTTTCATACACTTATTTACTTTATGGAATACTAATACGATCTTAGAATTTCCATAACAGTACTCCTATATAGCGTGGTCTGATAATTTTCCTTAATCAGCATCATCAGCAAAAGTTACTATTCATCCGTGTTTCAAAAATTCCAAAAATTGGGGTTATTACACAATTATTCTACTATTTTGATCCCGTTAAATATACACAAAGTATGAAAGTATTATTCAATAGTCAAGATCAACTATTTCTAAATAATATTTCAGCCGTTCCAGTGGTTTGTCTAATACCACTTAGACTTTGAACCTTTATTATATTATATAAGGAGTTTGACAATCTAATCTTCTGCTATCCCATTTAATACTAGATTGTCTACAACATATAATATATAGACTATGTGAAAACATGCATTCAAGATTCTCAAATAATTTATTATTAAAGTATATACTTCAAACGAATATTTCAGTATTAACCCTAATAGGATCAACCTTGATTTCTGCCTCCTTCACAGTAGGTATGGATGATTGGCTTCAAGTTGTAGATTGGGTTGGCATGTAGTCTTCCTTATCTTCACTGAATTTAGCGTCCTCTTTGCATGGAGTTTGTATCTAAACTTCCCTTTTGTCTTCTTTGGTTTTTCTTGCTTTTTTTCATTCAAATTTTTAGTTGTCACAACATGCAATGTAACTTCTGTGGTTGCAGGCTTCTTGGCCAGGTTCATTGCTTCTAAAGTAGCTTCTTTTCATCTGGCCTAGGGGTTTCATAAGATAGGTCCAGTGGATTTTAGCAATTTTGTTCTTTGACACTGTGTCTCTTGGATATTTGGATAAAACAATAGACTTTGCAAGCAGCTTCTTTTCATCGATATATTTGGATTGCCTATAATTTTTTTTTAATATTTTATAATTTTAATAATTATTTTGAGGATTTTATAAATTGAGAAATCAATATTTCATTAATTATTTATCTTTAAATGATTTTCTAATTGCATTTATTTGTAAAATCCGTATTTAATTCCAGGATTCTTCAAAAATTATGAAACTCATATTTTATAAAGTTTATAATATTCTAAGAATTTTAAAATTATTTTGGAAATTTTTGGGCTTAATTTCAACCGCGCGTTGTTTCGTTTAATCGTTAAACGAGGATAAAAATTTCATTCCAAAAATGGTTTAAAAAATCAGAAACTTTTATTTTATTAACACTTCATTATTCTGATAATTTTAAAACCCGTTTGATAATTCTTTGGTTTATTTTGATTGAAATTATGTCCGATAAATTGCAAAGTTCAAGATAAAAGTTGGCCCCAGGTATTCAGGGACACGTGTTAACATCTAATAAAAGAAGTTAACACGTATCCATTTAAAGGACACGTGTGGGCTACAGATTAACTCCCCCAAACATCAATCTCTTTCTCATCGGTCTCAATCTCAATCTCTCTTTCATCTCAGTCTCTCTCTCGCTATCTCCCATATCCCTCCTCTTTTCTTCTTCTTTTCTTCCGTTTTCTTCTTCCGGTCGCGGCTGTCTTCCTATTCTTCGATTTTCCAGTTTTCAGGTCACCACCTTATTCCCTATTCTTCCGGTTTCATCTCAGATGAATTCTTGTTATTTTATATGCATATGTGCATCTATATATGTATATATATGTGGATTGTGTGTGTGTATATTGTGCAGTGTGTGTGTTTGTGGGAGTGTGTTTGTGCGCCTGAGTCGCGCGTGTGTATTGCTGTGTTGTGATGTTTCTGCTTTGTACTTCAGTTCTGTTGAGTCTGTGATTTTGATTCAATTTAATTGTTTCTGTAGATAAAGTATTGAATAACATTCGTGACATAAATATTTTTTGCGGGAATTAAATTCGAAATCGGCTGAATGTTCGTGTTGGAACCCAAATAATCGGGTGCCGCGAAAATTTTGCCGCCGTCCGCGATGAATGTTTATGAGCGAACAGTGGACGGTGATGAACTAACTCTGAGTCCTAATATTATAATATAAAGAAATGAAATGATTCATAATACTATATTTTGAGCGAAAGTGAATTGTTGTTTTATAAGTCATGCTGGAATTTTTGAATTATGGATTATGATTGTTGGTTTGACGTCGATTATGTTTCGACGAGTAGGCTTATAAACAGAGGAGTCGTTGTTAAAAAAATTTTTAATTTTTTTTTAAATACGAGAAACGTACTTTTCAAAAAAAAATGTTTTACCCTTATATGAATTTGGATTACGTGATTATGTGTATAATCGTTATAAGAGTCGGGTTCTCAAGTTGGGTTATTAGGATTCGAGGATATCAAGCATGTCGGTATAACTAATTAGGGTATTCTGTTACTGTAAATCCCAGTCGAGCTTCGCAAGGACTAAATTCAGCGTAAAAGCTACCCAGGGTTTTGTAAAGTGTTGCAAGGCAAGTACCCCTGACCATTCTTTTATGGTTCAGTATGTATGAATACACTGTTGTTTTAATCTCCTAAAGGAATATAAATTTTTTAAGTTACGTATCCCCTGTAGTTATAAATAATTATTTTAAATCTGTTTTAAGGAAAAGTAACTTCGAAAGGTACCTATCCCGAATGAAACGATTTGTAAACTTGACTTTACGTGTGTTGTTAAATGATTGATTTTAAGAAAGGGATAGGTATAAATGATTTTGAAAACTGGATAAAACGATCAGATATAGGATACATAGGGGCCAGAGTGGCCTAGTGATGTTGCGTAAGATGCTAATTCGGTTGCGCGTATTACATAACCGATTAGTACAGCATGTCAGAGACCTAGCTAATCTCTGAGTTCTGGAACAGGTTTATGGGATGGCAGTTGGAGCCGTCTGGGAATAATTGATTGATACAGTTGAATAACAAATGTGAATAGCATGTTAAAATTGGACTCTGATACTTACACAACACACAACTATGTTTGTTTTGTTAACAACATGCTAGTCGGTGATATCCAGTTTCCTTTTTATTTACTGTTGTTCGAAATGATTTACGGATTACGAATTTCATGTTGATTTATAGTTCTGTTCCTATAACTGTTTACTTCACTATTTTTATCTTGAAATTCATATGTTGGTACTGCTGAGCGATTATGTTCACCCTTGCAACCTGTTATACATATATATCGCAGATGCCTAGAAGACCAGTCAGACCTTGGCAGAACCTTGTCTCAGCCCCTTCAGGTCCCGACTCATCAGAGGTAGTTGGTATCATACCATGTGCGGTCTGATGAGTTGCTGAATAAGTTTAGTGTGTCAGACTTTATGAATAATGGTTTGTATTAATGTGTAACTTGGATCATACTTGAACCTGGATCGGATCTTGGTTTGGGGTCGTGTTAGTATATAATAATAATAATCTCATAGTTCATATTTTTGTTTGTTATGTTTAGTGACGACAACTCCTGACCCCGGGGTTGAGGCCGTCACACTTTGGATAATTTCTTTTTGGCTGAAAAATCACACTGGCATTTGGAGACTTTATTGATGAGGGTTGACCCCTTTTCATGTTCCCTAGGCTCATTTCGTTAGCTGAAATTTGTCTCAATTGGTAGAAGTGAGAAAAGACCTTGTCTTGCTTCTCAATTGGTCAAAATTTCTTCTTGATGTTTTCATCAAGCTTCCTCCATTTTGCATCTAGCTCTTGCTCAATTGTTGCTACATCAAGTTGTTTAAATTTATCATTTGACTTCCAACTTAGAAGCTGCTATCTTGATCAAATCAATGTTGTCCAAAGCTGGTGGCTTAGTGAAAGCAATTGATGGAACAATCACCTTGCTAACTTGTATGTTTAGCACTTTCTCCCCCTCACTTGTTGACTCCCTTGGCTAACTGGAACAATTGAGTCTGTCTCCCCCTTTTTGTTAGCATCAAGTTTAGTGGAGGTTGAAGTTTGTGCAACCACCAGTTTCTGAAGTAGCAGAGTTTGTTGGGCTTGATGTAGATGGATTTCAGCAATTGATGTTTCCAGGGTCTTGAGCCTTTTGTCTAAGAAGTCCACTTTGATGGCTAGATCAGAGTTTTTCCTAAGTTTTCTGTTAATATCTAGCATTGTTGTGTTAGGAAAGGTAGCCTCCAATCTTACAATAATATCTTTCTTGATTTGATAAATTTCTGTCTTCAGCTCAGTGACATCTAGATTTTGCTTGAGAGATTGAATTTGGTGTAGTTGGAGAGAGTTTAGATATGCTTGTAGAAGTCTCTTGGTGTTGGCATTTGTAGTAGTTTGAAGGGTTTTCTGAGTTTCCTGAATGATACGAGAAAGAGTGAATTTGAAATGGTGCTCATCACATTCTTTGGGAGACACCCAAGATGGAATGTTTGATCTTGAGTTAGGGCCTGCTTCTCCCCTATATCCATGAACTCTCCATCATCATCATCTTCATCCCCAAATATATCATCAGAACCACCAGTTTGATAATCAACATCATCACCAACTGTGGGTGGCATGGATGTGATGGCATCCTTGGCACTTTGCATAGATGCAGTTGTGTGCACCAAGTTGAGCATTCTTTCAGCAGCCACATTGTCCTGTTCAGCCAAAACTTGATAAGCTGAAACAGGGTGAGTAAATGCCTCAGCTTCATAAGAAACAGAGTCTAAGAAATCTTGATACTCTTACTGAAATAGCTGTTTCTTTTCAGCCTCATTGACATCCATTAACTCACTTACAATGGGCTCTTCCCATTCTTCTAAACCTGTTTCTCTCTCATGATCTCTCTTTTCTTGCATCAAGGGCTCCCCTTGGCTTCCCACCCTCACACCCTCACCTTCACCTACTAAGGTGGGACTCCACTCACTCACTTTTTCCAAGATGGAAGAAATAGCTTGCATGTTTTCACTCTTTTCCTCTCCTTTTTCCTGAGAGCAACTCATCCTCTCACTCTGTTCACTCCCTTCCCTCAATCCTAAGAGTGATTGTACAACCACTAAATCATCTGCACTTGTAACATTAGTTGAAATTTGAAGTTTTGCAGTGATACTCAATGGATGAGGAGCATCCGTTGAATTAGTAGTTGAAAGTGTCAACAGATGACTGCTGTTAAGCACATCCATCGAGATACAATCATTAGTCGACGGACGAACAATATCCGTCAATATTGTAGAAATGATATAGTTTGCACTAGAAACTATTGTAGAATATGTGGTGATTGATTTGAGATTTTGCACAGTATTCTCAGTAGAATCAGAAAAAAAATGGCAAGTGAGCCAACAAATCATCTAAAAGATGATGCTCACTTGCTGTAGATTTTGGCTTCTCCATGAGAGCTAGAGATGGAGAATCAGGAATTGATGTATGAATCATATCAACATTCAAAGAATTTGTGGGTGAGTTTGGTCTGTTAGGTGCTTCTTTAATTAAAGATTTTGGCTGTGACTCCACATTTATTGGAGCCACATCAACCTGACTTTGAGAAGGTGCATGAACTGAGTCTTTGACTGCGGTAGGCATAGTGTGTGCACCCTGTGTGTCCCCAAGGGTTTTTGATTTCTTCTTTCTAATATAATTTTGGGGTTGCTTGTGTCCCTAACCCTTTTGGCCTGTGCTCTTGGCTATGAGCTTTGTTAAATAGTCATATCCTTTTGGGAGGATGCAACTAGAAATGAGCTTATATCCTTATTAAGCACTACAAGTTGTTGGGAAACTGTAGTGTGGCTAGGCTAGGATGCACTCACCTTTCCATCCTTATTCTTAGGGCTTATTTGATGTTCACCCTGTCATCATCCTCACTTCCCGTCACACTCCCCTCTTGCCTTTGTGTGGATTTTACAACCAGTTTCTTTTGAGAGAAACTAGAGGGGGCTTTCTTTGACTTGGATTTGGAAACCTTTGGTTTTGTGGCTTGGGTAGGCACCTGTTTGGTCATTGTCACAGGTTCCATGGACACAGTATTTTGCAAAGAAGTAATTTGATGGGAAGTAGTAGGGATAAAAATGTTTACCTCACTTACCTGAGGCTGTTCCATGATTGCCATGTACACAAGAATAACATCCTTGTGATGATTTGCCCTATTTAAATCAGTAATAATTCTCCTCTCTTGGACCCAACAAGCTAACTTGTTTGTTGGGTTTTCAATTGAGAGATTCTCAGAAATAAAATTAGCTAGCATCATGAAAAATCTAGCATAATAAATATTCTTAGACCTCTTTTTAATATCCCCTAATTTACTCCCTATCTCATACATAACAGAAGTGCTAAAATTGAATTACTTATCACTAAGAAGCATATAAAGCATGTGAATAAGTGAGTAAGATACAACATCAAAATTGCTAATTTTTCCAGAAAACACTTTAATAAATGAATCACACAGAAAACTCCATTCTTTTCTAAGATCCAGTCACCTAACTTAGTGGCATCAAGAGCATAGCCCATAGAATCTAGCATATTACTTACATCATTGTCTGTTTGTGGAGCAAGTGTGTTATTTTCAGGTAATTTAAAGCATTTTTCAATTGCATCACAGTTAATGCATTGCTCATTACCTTTGAGAGTGAAGGTAATAGTTTTGTCCTAAGAGTTGAACATTGTTATAGTCCAAATTTCCTCGATAACTTCACAATAAATGGTTGGGGACTCAAGCATGGTATAACTGAATTTGCAGCTCAGTATGAAGTCCATCATCTTGTGATAATCACCAGATGCCAGAATTTTCTTGTTCACCAGAGCCACAAAGTTGTTCTTTTCATAGACGAACCCAGTTGAGGACATAATTTTGACTACGGGTGCCATTATTATGAATGAGATTAGTTGCAGAAAGAGAATATTTTCTATGGAGAAGAAAAGAGTGAGAGAAATTGCTTTGAGAATGATAAAAGAAAAGAATAGAAATAAAATTAGCTTCTATACTATCTCACAAATAAACTGTCGTAAAATAAAAAGTAAAATAAAATAACCAATCAAATTAGCCCAAAATAGCCGTTTAAAAATAAAGAAACCTGTCAAAATTCTAAGATTATTCGTGGAAATATACATACAGGCTGTAAGTAAGTTCGACGGATAAGCTCAAAATCAACGGCTAAGATTGAGTGCAATTCGACGGATAAAGGTAAAAGTACCCAGAGTAATAATTGATACTTCGATGGATGATATAATTCAACGGATATTCATTTTCCACGGATAATGAACATCCGTCGAGATACAAATTCTAACTTAGTCAAAATTTTATCTTAGAAAGGAAATATCAGCTTTTACTCTGGCTACATTTCTTTGACGCCCTCCAAACCCGGGGTATGATTTGGGGGTCACTAACTGATAAACAAAACTAATATAGGCACATCAGAATAAAATAATAAATATGACCCATTGCATGCAACAAGATCGATCACAGGTTACAGTATGAAACAAACACTAAAACAAGCCAAATATTATTACAACCCATAAGTCTACTTAGTTTTATAATATATAATATATTCAAATTTTATTACAAACCTCTAGACTAGTCAAGCGTCCCAAAATAGTCTACGTAGAAACACACCAACATATATACAAGTACACTTCTCCTGGTTAAACCTGGAACTCAGGCCTGCTCTGATTAAGCTGAAAGCTTAGAATAATAAACAAGTATGAGCAAAAGAAATGCTCAGCAAGCAGTATAATGTGTGCTTGAAATGGTAAACCATATTTTGATAATAACTGAATAACAGGATAAAACCAGAGATGTTTAATCAATAATAAAAGCTAAACAAGCTATCAGCAATAAACGATAATTTTTAGACTGGATTCTATCTCCAACGGATGTACTATCACATGTTGATCAACCCATGTGATAACACTGGATCATGGTTCGTAAAACATATCCCAAAATACAAGTACTCAAATTAAAAGGCAATATATCTGCCTGTGGCATACGTTGTGTCATAATATTTCATATAACACATGGCCCTCCGCTGGACCGTCCGCCCCGGTCACTTACGCAGTCATCCAATCCATAAAAACATTTTAAATCAAAGGAGTCAAATTAAATGACATCCTTGTCAACATAACTCCCCATTTCTCATGGTCCAAAGTCATCTCAACAACTGATGGTGAAATAACTAGAACAATTAGTTATTCCCTAATTTCAACTCAACGTTTCACTGTATAGAGTAATTTTTAGTGAAATGTATAAACGTTTAACTATTCTGAACTCAGAATATGGAAACAATACTTGAAATATAACACAAGGAGGTTCGAGAATATTTGCATGATATAATTAATAATCTGATCGGTAGAATGATAAACTATTCCGAAAATAGAATAGCGTAGAAACTTGCAGTATATGAGAAAGTTCAGGAATATTTCTGCAATAGGATTCATAATAAATATCACTTGAACGATAAGTGAAGGTAGGGATACTTTCCTGCTATGCTCGATAACCTTTCACTAAAATCCTGGCTTATAACTGCTGGCTACCAACTCCGTCTAATACTGGACTGCGCTCCTTACAACTCGATTCTATAAATAAAAGGACTATCTTAATTGACAGAACCAAACTCAATCGACGTAACTATACGTCTTGACATCTACCCGATCGTTTATAACTAATCATGGCATTTTAAAACTGTAAACGGATAGCATGCATATTACATAGCACGTAATCATGGTATTCATATAACATGTAATCATGTATTTCATGCAACACATAAATCAGATTGTCAAAAGATATGTCTCAGTACGTTCAGAACTGAAATCAGGTTAATAACAGTATTTGTTGATCAGATACCGACTCAGAATGAATCACAAATCAAATGACCTATCATTACAAAAGAAATTAGGACTCAAAAGTATTTTTATTGGAAGCGTAATGTTTTTCTGAGTCTATACGCGTTCGTTTCGTATTAAACGGACGAACGATTTATTTATTATGAATAAAATAAGAATAAATAGGTTTAATACCAAAATATAATTTTTAAAAGTTTAAAAAAATGATTTTTAGGAATTATTTGAATTAATTATAAATAAGTGTATTTTATTTGACTATTTATAAATAAAATTAATTGATTAAATGAATTAACCAATTAATTAAATTTATAAATAATCACTTAAAATAAATTATAAATAATTAAAACAAATATGGATAAAAGAAATAATTTTTTTAGAATTTAAAACAATTAAAAAAATAATTTTCAGAATTATAAATAATAATAAATGATTTTTAAAATTAAAAGAATTGATTTTTTTAGAAAAATAAAATAAATTTTGAATTAAAATTTAAAAAAGAAATACAGAAACGGAATTTAGATAGGGATCGAAGGGCGGCCCCCTCAAGAACACAACTGAAATGTTCGATGAACACCGCCGGAATTTGGAGAACCCAGAAATCAGCCGGTGAACCTCGACGTCCGGTCGAGTTCGGGCAAGCCAAAACAGGCGTAAAAAGCTTTGTACGGGAGATCTGCATCTTCTCCTGTACAAAGCTTCATAAGACGGCATTCCAATACTGGCATGATAATTGTTGTTGTTGGAGAATTCAACTAATGGTAAGTGTTCGTCCCAACTTCCTTCAAATTCTAGAGCACATACTCTTAACATGTCTTCATTAATAGTCTGAATTTTCCTTTCACTTTGACCTTCTGTCTACGGATGATACGCGGTACTCATATTTAGCTTTGTTCTGAGACAATCTTGAAAACTTCTCCAAAATCTTGAATTAAATCGAGGGTCTCTATCTGAAACTATGGATACTGGAACTCCATGTTGAACCACAATCTCCTTTAGGTATAACCGAACCAATTTATCTCATAAGAATCTTTCGTTGATAGGAAGAAAATGCGCTGACTTCGTCAATCTGTCAATAATAACCCAAATAGCATCATGATTTGCCTTGGTCTTCGGTAATCCAACTCCAAAATCCATCGCAAGATGTTCCCACTTCCATTATGGAATGTCCAATGGCTATATCAGTCCACTGGGCCTTTGATGTTCCGCTTTGACTCGCTGACAAGTGTAACACTTACTCACCCATTCTGCAATGTCTTTCTTCATGCTTGGCCGCCAAAAGTTTTCTCTTAAGTCTGTATACATCTTCGTACTTCCGGGATGAAATGAATATCTGGAATTGTGAGCGTCTCGAAGAATTTCATCTTTCAGCTCGAGTACGTTGGGTATCCATATTCTAGAAGAAATATTAAGATTTCTTTATCATTATTTTGACTCCCTTTCTTTTCTCCTATCAACTCTTCTTGTTCATGGCTCAATACCTCTTCCTGACATCTTCTTAGTTTCTCTAATAGTTCTGGTTGAAAAGACATTATACACAACATATCTGTAGATATACTTGAAATACTGACCTCTATTTCAAGCGTCTCAAATTCCTTGATCAATCCCTTAGATGAAGTGATCATGTTTAACCTTTCTTTCCTACTCAGAGCTTCTTCCACCACATTTGCTTTTCCTAGATGATAGTTAATGGTACAGTCATAGTCCTTGATCAATTCTAGCCATCTTCTTTGCCTCATGTTCAATTCCTTCTGGGTAAAGATATTCATTAAACTCTTGTGGTCCGTATAGATCTCGCATTTTTCCCCATACAGATAATGTGTCCATATCTTCTATGCAAACACTATAGCTACCAATTCCAGATCATGAGTTGGATACTTCTCTTCATGTGGTTTCAGTTGTCTTGAAGCGTAGGCTATTACTTTGTCATGCTGCATTAAAAACATCCCAATCCTTTGTATGACGCATCACTGTAGATTATGAAGTTTCCTTGATCATCTGGTAAAACTAACACTGGGGAAGATACTAATCTGTTTTTTAATTCCTGGAAACTCTCTTCGCATTTCTCATCCCATTCAAACTTCTGGTTTTTTCTGGTGAGCTTTGTCAATGGCGTAGCTATCTTCGCAAAATCTTGTACGAACCTTCTATAGTAACCTGCCAATCCCATGAAACTTCTTACTTCTGTTAGTGTTTTTGGTCTCTCCCAGTTGAGTATAGCTTCAATTTTTGACAGATCCACTTCCACTCCTTTATTACTAATCACGTGTCCAAGAAATTGTACTTCTTTTAACCAAAATTCACAATTTGAAAACTTCGCGTACAATTTCTCTTGCCGCAGTATCTCCAGAACTATCCTTAAATGCTCTGCATACTCTTCTTCCGTCTTAGAATAGATCAGAATGTCGTCTATGAACACAATCATAAATTTATCCAAATACTTCTTGAATACTCGATTCATTAGATCCATGAAAGCTGCTGGTGCGTTGGTTAATCCAAATGCCATTACCAAAAACTCATAATGCCCATATCTGGTTCGGAATGATGTCTTCGGAATATCTTCTGGATTGATCTTCAATTGATGATATCCGGATCTTAAATAAACCTTAGAAGACCATACAATGCCTTTCAGTTGGTCGAACAAATCATCAATCCTTGGCAACAAATACTTGTTCTTAATGGCCAACTCATTCAATTCCCGATAATCTATACATAGCCGCATACTTCCGTCTTTCTTCTTGACAAACAATACTGGTGCGCCCCATGGGGATAAAGTGGGTCTTATAACTCCTTTCTCCAAAAGATCTTGAAGTTGAGTTGCCAATTCTTTCATCTCCACTGGTGTCATTCGATACGGAGCTTTAGAAACTGGTTCTGTTCCGGGTGCTAAATTAATCGCAAACTCAATTTCTCTGTCAGGAGGTAACCTTGGAAGATCGTCTAGAAAGACATCTGGAAACTCATTGACAACTGGAATTGTTTCTTGTGCTGGAACTTCTTTACTAGTGTCTATCACATGGGCCAAATACGCCTCGCAATTCTGACGCAATAACTTCTTCACTTGAGCTATCGGTAAGAACTTCTTTTCTTGCTTACTCCCTCGAAATATTACCTTCTTCTTACTATCCAAGGTCTAAAGCCTCACTTTCCTATTCTTTCAATCAATCTGAGCATTATTCTCTGACAACCAATCCATTCCTAAGATAACATCAAATTCTCCTAACTTAAAAGGTATTAAGTTGGCATAAAAATGATGTCCTGTTATCTCAATATCACATCTTGGACACACTCGGTCAACGAGAACTTGGTTCTTATTAGCTAATTCTATCATTAACGCTTGTTCTAACAATTTTACTTCACAATGCAGTTTATCAGAAAAATCGTGAGAAATAAATGACCTTGTAGCTCCAGAATCAATTAAAACTTTAGCATATACGGAGTTGACTGGAAGCATACCTGCAACCATGTCGGAACTTTGAACAGCATCCTTCATTGTCATATTGAATGTTCTGGATTTAGGTTGAGCTGGTGGTCCTTCAATACTTGACACGCCCTGAGATGGAGCACCTGTAATCCTTGGTGTGTTACTCGTTGTACCTTGTGTTGGTCAATTTCTGATGGTATGCCCTGGCTTTCCACACTTATAACAAACATCTCCCAAATTCTGATCTTAGGTCGAATTCTGACACATATTAGCAAAGTGTCCTTTCCTACCACACTTGAAACAAGTCATATTGGCATTATAATTCCCAAAGTGCTTCCTGCCACAAAACTAGCAATCCAGTACTGGTGGACGATTGGACCTCTGCTGATTTAAATTCTAAAAACGGTTGCCTTGTCCTCCATTTCCTAATTGTGGTCTTTCGAATCCCACATTCTTGTTACCCTGAAACTCTGGCCTTTTGTTGAAACAGCCCTGGAAATTACCCTGTTGCTGACCTCCTTCCGAGGTTTCTATTTTCCTTTTCTTCCCATCCTTTTCTCTCTGAGACATGGCACTTCTACTTTCAATCACCATCGCTTTCTGAACCACTGCCACATATGAAGTCAGTTCAAACATGGCCACTCTATTCTGAATCCAAAGTTTCAATCCCTGTTCAAACCTTCTTGCTTTCTTTTCTTCTGTATCAACCTGATCTGGCACAAACCTCACCAATTCAGTAAACTTGGCTTTATACTCAGCGACACTAAGATCACCCTGTGTTAGGTTCAAGAACTTGATCTCCATTTGATTCTTCATATACCACGGGAAATACTTCTCCAGGAACAACTCTGTAAATCTTTCCCAAGTTATAAACTCACCTCCTTCCAATACTCACGTGGATTCCCACCAATAGTTCGCCTCACCCTTCAGAAAGTAGCTTGCAAACTTGGTCTTTTGTTCAGCTCCTGCTCCAACTAAGTTAAAAGCCTTCTCAATCTCTTT
Source organism: Apium graveolens (assembly GCF_009905375.1). Classification (NCBI taxonomy): domain Eukaryota; kingdom Viridiplantae; phylum Streptophyta; class Magnoliopsida; order Apiales; family Apiaceae; genus Apium; species Apium graveolens. The sequence goes on from NC_133651.1 coordinate 167,272,138, forward strand.
AAGCTATGCATTGGCTTCCACGGGGTAAACACTTCCCTTGAACTCGGGTGGTTTCACAGCTTGAAATTGCTTAAAAGTTACCGCAGGTGGTGTTGCTGCTTGCTGCTGCTATTGCTACTGCTGTTGCTGCTTCGTAAGATGCAACATATGTTGCTGCATCATTCCCAACATCTGAACAATCGCTGGATCTTACGAATCTCTGTATGATCCTCTCCTGAATTACTCCTCCTCTTTGGTTCCATTATTCTGGTAAGAAACAAGCAACATATATAATAATCCGTCGAGCATAGTGTCAAATATGTAGCAATCCTTTACCATATCAAAAATCTCAAGCATTATCTCTTTCCAAAATATCATAACTTGTTACCATATTAACACATGCGACATGATTATCACATAATCCTGCTTATTATCTCAAGAATAATAACACAAAGAAAATTAATGAAGAATTATCCAAACCTTCCAACTATTGCTCAAAATCTCAAATAAACCAACAAACGGTGGATATGGTTGTAAAACAACCTTCCAACCTCTTTCATTACTTCTCAATATCCTCAGAAACCAACAAAATAGCAAAGCAATGGCACAAAGGCCTAGAGCTAAACACAAACAGGAAACCTGAACAATTTAGCTATAAACCAACACAATAACCTAAACTTAACTCTATAAGAGTTAATGTTAGGAATATGTTGTGTACTTGATGATAAGCTAAACAAAACACCTTAGTAGATTTAACTTAGTGAATTTTGTAGCACCCGATGGATGATCAATTATAGTCCCGACGGATGAATCAATATAGTCCCGACGGATGACTAATTGATATCCACCGGGTGAGTAGCTTATGTAACAATAAGTACTGTAGCACATTTCTGCAAACAACTTTGTATAGATTCTGTAATAGCTTATGAATCATGTCGACTACTAGTAGATGTGCAGAACAGGTTGATTAAATGTAAATATAAGATGTCTTGTAATTCTGCACAAATGAAATGGAGTCAAGTGATAAATGGCTACCCGATAGATGATCAACAAAGCAACCTGACGGATGATCAACAAGGCTACCCGACGGATAACAAGCCTGTACCCGACTGATGATCAATTCAAATATCTATTGACAGTGACAACACAGTCACATGAGTCGAGTGTTTGCAAAAGGAATGTGGCAGCCTGTTTAGCAGGGTTTTGAGAACAAAGAAGCATTACCATTTTCAAGCTATTATGAAGATATTCAAAGATGCTGGAATAGAGTAGTGAGGCAACATGGAGTTAGACTCGATAGGTTTTGTTTTATTATCTTTGTTGGATTATTAATCGCAGCGGAGGCATGGTAAAACACTTTCACACATATAAAATCCAAATAAAAGCATATAAATCGTGATTAAAACATATGAATCGATTACTAACCTTTAATAGCGATCCAAAAGCAACGATCGGAGATCCTTAGCAGCTGCTCCGCAAACGTGAAAATGACGTTAAGGAGGAGGAAGAGGTGGAGAGAATTAGGTTTTCTAAAAACTTTTGGGTTTGGGTTAGAATAAAAATAGGGTTTATAATAGTAAATTTATAGGCAAAATTTTCAGCTGAAATTTTCCCATAAATTATTATTATTATTAACCCATTTATTATTCTCATTAATAATTAAAACACCTTTTAATTATTAATCCTTTTTCTAAACACTTTAGAAATAATTCTCTCTCTTGATTTAATTTCCAAAAATTAAATTCTTAATTAATAATATTAAGAACTTTTCTTAATTAATTTATAATCAATTAAATCTCATTTAATCAATTATTAAATTTGCCAATTAATTATTTATTTCATAAATAAATAATTATCAGCCATTATTAATTAATTCCTCCACCATTTAATCATTCTCTTTTTATGGTGTGACCCTGTAGGTTCAATATTAAGCCGGTAGTAGAAATAAATAATAATAAAACTATTTTATCATTATTTATATAAATTCTCTAATTTATTAAATATGATTAATTAATTAATCATATTTATTCTACATCGTGAGGGATACTTCTCAGCATATCGCGACTATCCGGATAATATGAATTCACTGCTTAGAATACCAAGAACCTATTCAGTGAATAATTACCGTACAATAAACTCCTTCTACCCTATAATGTCCTGATTAAATACAAGGCATGGATCTCGTGTCAAGCCTATCTAATTTAATCACTTTCTTACCATTTAATATGCTTAGTTCTATGCAAATTAGAAACTCCTTTCTAATTTCATTCACTCTGGCCAGAGATTCCTGAACTAGCATAAGTGGATCAGCCTTGAACATTCGCTTCCTTCACTGGAAGGGGTAGATCCTTTATTGATCATACACTATCTTCGTGTACATATTCCTATACCCAGTAGAGCCCTAATAATTGTCCTGGAGACTAAGAACTAAACCAAAGCATAGTTCAGTGTACACAAGATGACTATGATGACCTCAAGTCTAAGGATACTTGTACAACTATCACTATGTGAACAACTGTTGACACGTGAGTGAACTCCATCAGTTGTTCAGCTGTGCGAGTCATGTTCAGTGAACTTATTCTATAATAAGCACCTACATACTAGCCATAGTGTCACCACACAAATATCTATGAGAACAGACATCCTTCAATATGAAGCAAGCATAGTATGTACCGATCTTTGCGAATTATTAATTACCAGTTAGTAATCCTATGACCAGGAACTATTTAAGTTTAGAGTTACCATCTTTTAGGTCTCACTATTATGATCTCATCATAATCCATAAAAAGCTTTACTCTAAACTATGGTATATCTTATTTAAACACTTAAATAGATAGAGCCCGTAATAAAAACAAAACAAGTCTTTTATTAATATCAATGAAATCAAAACAGATTACATAAAAAGTTATTCCTAAATCCTAATACATGATTGGACTTAGGACATATTCCTTTCAATCTTGTCTTATTATCATGTAAACTTGGTGATATATAAACCAAGTGTAGCTAGTAGAACAAATTAACTAAGCAAACACATTTTAGGAGAGAAACATTTGTAAGCTGTATTATGTAGAATTTCTCTGTACTTTGTTTGTTCTCTTGTAAAGCAGCTGTGAGCTATTCAAGCTTCACAGGGTCACAGGGTTCTCGTGATATATATATATATATATATATATATATATATATATATATCTGGTGGATACATTGAAATCCACCAGAAAATTTTAAAGACCTGAGTTTTTATTACTTTATGTTTGAATAACTTAACTCTGTATTCCGCACTTTGCAAATCAAACAATTAGATATAAATTGAGTTAGAACCATTTTTCATAAATCTCAAAAAATAGCTAGAATTACATTCAACCCCCTTCTGTAATTCTTGTTGTATTGTTAGGGAATAACAATTGGTATCAGAGCAAGCTCTCGAAGTAAAAAGAGTTTAAAGATCACAACAAACAACAAGATGAACAAGAAGGATGTTGGAGTGAAGATTCCATTTCTGGACAAAGACAATTATCACCACTGGAAGGTGAAGATGCACCTACATCTTCTTTCTCAAGATGAGGCCTATGTGGATTGCATAGAGAGAGGTCCTTATGTGCCAATGAGAGCTGCAACAGGTAATGAACCATCTGTTCCCAAGCCTAGGCATGAATGGTCAGATCCTGATATTGAGCAAGTCAGGAAAGATAAGAAGGCCATGAATATATTATTCAATGGAGTTGATGGTGATATGTTTGATAACATCATTAACTGCAAAATAGCCAAGGAGGTTTGGGACATAATTCAGATTATCTGTGATGGTACTGAGCAAGTAAGGGAGAATAAGATGCAGCTGCTAATTCAGCAATATGAGCACTTTCATTGTGAAAATAGCGAGTCTCTCACTGATATTTTTAGTAGATTTCAAAAAATCCTAAATTCTCTGAAGTTGCATGATAGAGTTTATCAGACAAAAGACTCCAATCTCAAGTTCCTTAGATCTCTTCCAAAGGAGTGGAAACTAATGACAGTCTCATTGAGAAACTCTCAAGATTACAAGGAGTTTACTTTGGAGAGACTGTATGGCATCCTGAAAACTTATGAGCTTGAAATAGAGCAAGATGAGAGGATGGAGAAAGGAAGGAAGAAATGAGGGTCCATAGCACTGCTTGCTGAGTTGGAGAAAGAGAAAGAGGTAAAGGTAGAAGCTGTTGAGTCTACTTCAAAGGTCTGTGAGAACAAGGGCAAGGGGCTGGTAGATGAAACTGAAGATCATTTAAGCTAAGATGATATGGATGATACTGATGAACATCTTGCATTCCTTTCCAGAAGATTTGCCAAGCTCAAGTTCAAGAAGAACTTTGGAGCAGCTAAGCCAAATAGAAACATGGTGGATAAATCAAAATTCAAATGTTTCAAATGTGGCTTGGCCGGGCATTTTGCCAGTGAGTGTAGAAAATCAGATTCCAGCAAGATGAAGTTTGAGCCTGTGGATTATAAACAGAAGTATTTTGAGTTGCTCAAACAAAAGGAAAGGGCTTTTATTACACAAGAAAATGACTGGGCAGCAGATGGTTTGGATGAGGATGAAGATGTCAGCTATGTTAATCTAGCCCTAATGGCCAAATATGATGAAACAGAAACAAGCTCTTCAGTTAATCAGGTAATCACCATTAACCTAGCATATTTATCTAAAGCTAAGTGTAATGATGCAATTAATGACATGTCTACAGAATTATATCATTTACGTGTTACACTTAAGTCTCTCACTAAGGAAAATGCTAAAATCAAAGAAAACAATCTGTTTTTAAGTGAGAGGAATAATGTGCTAGAGTCTCAGTTTATTGAATTTGAGAAATTGAGAATAGAATGTAAGATTGCTAAGGAGGAATTAACTGAGTCCTTGAAGAAAGAAGAAATCTTGAAGAGGCAACTTGAACGAGAACAGGAGGTGATGAAGGTATGGAAATCATCTAGAGATGTTCATGCTCAAATCACCAAAGTTCAAGGTATTGAGTCCTTTTGTGATGCAGCCTGGAAAAAGAGTAAGGAGAAGCTGGAATCTAATTTGGTTGAAGGATTGCTAACAGATGTGCACTCGAGGATGATGAGAGTCATCCGTCGGATAATCAAAAGGATTATCCGTCGAGTGACACAAATCCTCATCCGTGGGCTGTGAGCAAACCTGTGAGCAAAGACAAACTTGACAGGTTAAATGAAAAGTATGGATCAATTTTCAAAAAATTTGTTCCAGGAGAATCAAGTCAAGTGAAGAAGGAGAAGAAATTTAATGTTAGTCATATGTCTATCAAGCAATTGAATGACAGATTGGAGAAGATTGAGACTAAAACAGAAGCTAAAAGGAAAAATAAGCCATTTGCACCTAATCCTTATTATGCTACATTTAGTATGCCTTAAATGCCATTTAGCATGCCTTACTGGAATAACATATTTGCAAACAGCATGCCTTTTCCTGTTAATCAAAATGTGCATGATAATTCTGTTTTAATGACTGGTTTCAAAGGTCCAACTCAGATGACTAAGGATGAATCTGATATCCCCAAGTCAAATGAGATCAAACCTAAGAAACAAAAGAAGAAAGCTAACAAGGCAGGACCCAAGGAAACTTGGGTACCAAAATCAACTTGATTTGGTTTTGATGTGTGCAGGGAAATAAAAAGAATTTGTGGTACTTGGATAGTGGTTGTTCAAGACACATGACTGGAGATTCTACCCTGCTCACAGAGTTCAAGGAGAGAGCTGGCCCAACTATTACTTTTGGAGATGTCACCAAGGGTTATACTGTGGGATATGGCTTAATTTCTAAAGATAATGTCATTATTGAGGAGGTTGCCTTAGTGGATGGTCTCAAGCATAATTTGCTGAGTATCGGCCAGTTTTGTGATAAGGGCAATTCAGCTACATTCAATTCAGAAGCCTGTGTTGTGAATAACAAAAGAAGCAACAAAGTGGTTTTCACTGGAGTGGGAAAAGGAAATGAATACCTAGCTGACTTCAACTCATTAAATGCAGAATCTGTCACTTATCTTCTCAGTAAAGCAAGTAAAGATTAAAGTTGGTTGTGGCACAAGAAGCTGTCCCATCTAAACTTCAAGACCATGAATGAGCTTGTCAAGAAAGAACTGGTTAGAGGTATTCCTCAAGTGGAGTTTTCTAAGGATGGACTGTGTGATGTCTGCCAGAAAGGAAAGCAGATTAAAGCATCATTCAGGAAGAAGCTTGATTTAACAATTGAAGAACCTCTGCAATTGTTGCACATGGATTTGTTTGGACCAGTCAATGTGTTGTCCATCTCAAGGAAAAGATTTTTCCTAGTAATTGTAGATGATTTCTCAAAGTTCTCTTGCAAATATTTCCTAAAGTCTAAAGACGAGGCTAGTGAAATCATCATCAATCACATAAGGTAAGTTAATAATCATCCTGATTTCAAAGTTAGAAGAATCAGGAGTGATAATGGAACTGAGTTCAAGAATTCTGTTATGAGAGCATTTTGTGAAGACAATGGGATTATGCATGAGTTTTCAGTAGCAAGAACTCCATAACAAAATGGAGTAGTGGAAAGAAAGAATAGATCACTTATTAAAGCTGCAAGGACAATGCTTGAAGAATCAAAGTTACCAACATACTTCTGGGCAGAAGTTGTAAATACTGCATGCTACACTCAAAATATTTCTTTGGTTAATTAAGCAAAGTGTATGACACCCGACCAATTGTTCAAGAACAAGAAGCCAACTCTAAATTTTGTTCATGTCTTTGGCTGCAAATGTTATATCTTGAGAAATCAAACTGATCAAAATGGAAAGTTTGATGCCAAAGCAGATGAAGGAATTTTTGTTGGATATGTTGTTGGTAAAGCATATAGAGTTTATAATCTAAGAACCAACATTGTTATGGAATCACATGTTGTGTTTGATGATAAGAAGATTGAAGGACTGCAAGATGGAGATTACCATGAGAGCCTCAAATTTGATAATATGGAGATGGTTAGTGATGACAGTGATGATGAAAGTGATCAGGAAACAATGGCAAAGGATAATGCGAAAAAATCCACCACTAATGAAGCACAAAATTCAACATCTGTCGAGTTGCAAAATGCTTCATCCGTCGGGAGACAATCAGCTTCATTCGTCAGAACTCAAAATGCACCATTCGTCGAGTCATTAAAAGAAGCTGAAAGTCAGAATAGATCACTTACAGAAAATTCTCCCTTCTTAAATCAAAGATTCACAAATTCAGGGGAGTTTCTAATAATCAAAACTCAGTCACACATCAAGAAAATAATGAGGCCTCTTCATCTAGAGCTAATCTACCTCAACAAAGGAAATGGACAAAAGATCACCCTTTTGAGCTCATCATTGGTGATGTATCTTCTAGAGTTCAAACAAGGAGAACAACTCAAGAAGAATGTCTATATAGCAACTTCCTATCTAAGGAAGAACCAAAGAAGGTAGAAGAAGCTTTGTTGGATCCTGATTGGAATTTAGCTATGCAGGAGGAGGTAAACCAATTTGAAAGGAATAAGGTATGGAAGCTGGTACCTAAGCCTAAATGAAAGAATCCAATTGACACCAAATGGGTATTCAGAAAAAAGATGGATGAAAATGGCATAGTGGTCAGGAACAAAGCTAGATTGGTTGCTAAGGGCTATTGTCAATAAGAAAGAATAGATTTTGATGAAACTTTTGCTCTTATTGCAAGATTTGAAGACATCAAAATTTTCTTAGCCTATGCAACCCATGCCAATTTCAAGGTCTATCAAATGGATGTCAAGATTGCTTTTCTAAATGGAGATTTGGAGGAGGAATTCTATGTCAGTCAGCTTTTTGGTTTTGAAGATCCAAATTTCCCAAAATCATGTCTATTATCTTTTCAAAGCACTCTATGGACTGAAGCAAGCACCTAGAGCCTGGTATGACACTTTATCAAAGTTTCTTTTGGAAAATCACCTCACAAGAGGTACTGTGGATAAAACTTAATTCTTTAGAAATGTTAATGGCTCTAGTATAATTGTTCATATTTATGTAGATGATATTATATTTGGCTCTACAGATGAAAAACTTTGCAAAAAGTTTGCCACATTGATGCAAAGTAAGTATGAAATGAGCATGATAGGAGAACTAATTTACTTTCTTGGTTTACAAGTTAAGCAAGTTAGTGATGGAATATTCATTAGACAAACTAAATACATTCATGATCTTTTAAAGAAGTTTGATCTGATGGATTGCACATCTGCAAAAACTCCCATGGCCACTGCAACTAAGCTTGAACTAAACACTACTGAAAAGTCTGTGGATATTTCAAGTTATAGGGGCATGGTTGGTTCACTTATGTACTTAACAGCTAGTAGGCCAGATATAATGTTTGCTACTTGTCTTCGTGCTAGATTTCAGGCTGATCCTAGAGAATCTCATTTAGTAGCTATTAAGAGAATTTTCAGATATCTCAAAGGAAAACCAAAACTTGGCATTTGGTATCCCAGAGATTTTGGTTTTGATCTGATTGGTTAATCAGATGCAGATTATGCAGATTGTAAAATAGACAGGAAAAGTACAACTGGAACCTGTTAATTTCTAGGAAACAAGCTTGTGTCCTGGTTCAGTAAAAAGCAATATTCAGTCTCTACTTCTACAGCTGAAGCTGAATATATTGTTGATGGCAGTTGCTGTGCACAAATTTTGTGGATGAAAAACCAATTGTTGAACTATGGTCTACAAGTGGATATGATTCCTATTTTCTGTGATAACACAAATACAATTTCCATTACTGAAAATCCAGTACAACATTCAAGAACAAAGCACATAGACATGAAGCACCACTTCATAAGAGAACATGTGAGGAATGGTACCGTGGAACTGCATTTTGTTCCAAGTGAAAAGCAGCTTGCAGATATATTTACCAAACTACTTGATGAATCCACCTTTTGAAGTTTGGTAAGTGAATTAGGTATGCTTAATTTCTCTTGAATTATTTCAGATACTTTTGCAAGTGGTTATGTAGCCAGAAATTTAATGGATTTTTCTGTTTTTGATGAAATTTTGGCTAAGTTAAAATTTACATCCCGACGGATGATCATTATCCATTGAGTTTGATCATCCGTCGGAATATAATTTGTCAATAAAATCAATTATTTTTCTGGAATATTTTATAACTCGACAGATAATTGATTTATCCTCATCCGTCGAATTGTCTCAATCCTAGCCGTTAATTACCTGAACATTATCCATCGAGTATACTTACAGCTTGTAAGCATGACACGACGGATAAGTGACGGAATTTTTATAGTTTATTTATTTTTAAACGGCTATTTTTTGGAAATTTTTATTGGTTACTTTATTTTACTTTATTATTTTTTTCAGTTGATTTCTGAGATAGTATAAAAGCAAATTCACTTCTATTCATTTCTTTTATCATTCTCAAGATTCAATTGCTCTAATTTCTTTCTTCTCAAAAGCAAACTCTCTCTGTAAATCCAAATCTCTAATAATGGCACCTGTAATGAAAATCATGTCTCAAACCGGTTATATCTATGAGAAAAACAACTTCTCAGCTTTGTTGAACAAGGAGATTTAATCGTCCGGTGACTATCACAAATGATGGATTTTGTGAAGAACTAAAAACTCAACTATGCCATGCTGGAATCACCCACAATTTACTGTGAGGTTGTTGAAGAGATATGGACAACTGCAGTGTACAACTCGACAGACAAGACCATCACATTGACTCTGAAAGGTAAGCAGTTTTGCATAAATAGTGATATTGTTAAAGCATGCTTCAAGATTCCTGATAATACTGTAACTGCTCCACACACAGACACTGACATTGTTAATATGCTTAATTCCATGGGCTATGCACTCACTACTTCTAAATTAAGTGAAATTAGGAGGTTGGGTCTTAGGAAAGAATGGAGTTATCTGTGTGATGTAGTGACTAAGGTGTTTTCTGATAAAATTAGTAATTTTGACTCTATAAACATTTCTATGCTTAACATGCTTTACATGCTAGTTACTGATAAGTACTTTAATTTCAGTGGTTTGGTTTTATTTGAGTTAGGCTTTAAGTTAGGAGAGATCAATAAGAGAGGTAAAAGTGTATATTATGCTAGATTCTTTATGATGCTTGCTAACCATCTTATTGAAGATATTGTAATTGAGAACCCAACCAACAAGTTAAATTATTAGGTTTAAGAAAGAAGGATCATTGCAGATTTAAACAGAGCAAACCATCACAAGGAGGTTCCCTAATACTACATTCCAGTAATGGAGAGACCTCAGGTAAGTGAGGTAATTTCTTCTGCCTCCAATCTTCCAACCACATAAATTTCCTTGCTTTCTAGTGTAGCTATGACAACTGTATCAATGATCCAACAGTTGCCTACCCAGGCTACCAAACCAACAAAAGTTCCTAAATCCAAAGCTAAGAAAGCCCCCTCTGATTTCTTTCAAAAGAAATCATTTGTAAAATCCACCAAACCTAAAGAGGGGAGTGTGAAGGTGGGAAAGAAAGGTGAGGGACAGGGTGAAAATCAAAGAAGCCCTAAGGATAAGGTTGGAGAGGTGAGTGTTTCCCAGCCTAGCCACACTGCAATTTCTCAACAAACTGCAGTGCTTAAAAATGATTTAAGCTCATTACTAGTTGCATCCTCCCAAAAGGATGTGACTATTGAACAAAGATCTCAGCCAAGAGCACAGGCCAAGAGGGTAAGGGACACAAGCTCACCCCAAACTTATACCAGAAAGAAGAAACCAAAAACCATTGGGGATGCACAGGGATCATATACTGTGCAAACTGTTGCTAAAGACCCAGTCACTGCACCTTCTCAAAGTCAGGTTGATGTGGCTCCAATAAATATGGAGTCACAGCCAAAATCTCTCATAATTGAAGCACCTGATACACCAAATTCTCCCACACACTCACTGGATGTTGACATGATCAATACATCACTTCCAAATTCTCCATCTTTAACTCTCTTGGAGAAGCAAAAAATCCAAGTAAGTGAGCATCATCTTTTAGATGATTTGTTGGCTCATTTACCCTTCCTTTCTGTGACTGTTGAGACATCTGTGCCAAAATTTTCATCAATCTGCATAGAGTCTACAATAGTCTCCACTCCAAACTCAATTATTTCTTCTATCCCGATGGATATCTATCATCCGTCGAGTAGTAATTGTATCCCGACGGATAAGCTTAACAGCAGTCATCCATCGGATAATCAAACTGCTAACCCCATGGATATTCCTCATCCGTCGAGTGTCTCTGCACAACTTCATATTTCATCAATTCTTACAAGTGTAGAGGACTTAGTAGTAGTTCAATCACTCTTAGGACTGAGGGAATGGAGTGAATTGAGTGAGAGTCTGGGTTGCTCCCACGAAAAAGGAGAGAAAAAAGTGATCAAATGTAGTCCATTTCTTCAGGACTGGGAAAAGTGAGTGAGAGGAGTCCCACCTTAGATGGTGAAGGTGAGGGTGTGGGGTGGGGAGCCAAGGGGAGCTCTTGATATAAACAGAGAGAGAGAGAGAGAGAGAGAGAATGAGAGAAATACAGGTACATGAGAAATAAGGGTGGAATCCATTGCAAGTGAGTCAATGAATGCTAATGATGCAGAATTAGAGAAACTATCTTAACACAATCAAGCTGTTATAAGTTCATTCTCTTTGGATGCCGAGGCATTTACTCATCCTGTCCCACCATATCAAATTTTGGCTGGCCAGGGCAATGAGAATGCAGAAAAGATGCTAAACTTGGTGCACACCACTCAGTCAATGCAAAGAGATAAGAATGCTATTACAGCTATGCCACCTAAAGGTGATGATGATGTTGACTATGGCACAGGTGAATCCGCTGATTTCTTTGGAGTTGATAGTGCAAGTGAGGAAATCGTGAACATAGGGGGAGAAGTAGGCACCAGCTCTAGATCTGGCCTTCCCTAATGGGCATTCTCCAAGGATTATGATCTTCAACATTTTAAGGTCACTCTCATTCATCAAATCCAGGAAATACATAATATTATTCAATCCACAAATGATGAAGGCACCAAGCAGCTTCTACAAGAACATCATAATTTTCTACATCTGCATCAAATCCAATGCTTCCAATACAATCAGGATATCACTTCTATCAAAATAGAGATCACTCAAATGAAGAAGGATATTGCTGAGAGATTAGATACAAAACTTCCAGAACCTACAATGCTTGATATCAAAAGGCAATTAAGTAAGAACACTGATCTTGCCACCAAGGTGGATTCCTTGGAGAAAAGAATGACAGTAATGGAAGCCTCTCTAACAGGTATACATCTACATCAGGCACAACAAACAGACTTACTTCAAAGGCAAGTGGCAGCACAAACCCCTTCTTCTACTCAACATGCTGATAACAAAAAGGGGGAGAAAGAAACCTCTTCTAAGGGGGAGAAAGTAAGCTCAATTGACTTATTCAGTCAAGGGGAATCAAGAAATGAGGGGGACCAAAAAGTGCTAAACATACAAGTCAGCAAAGTGATGGTGCCAAAATTGCTTTCACAAAGCCACCAGTGTTGGATAGCATTGATCTAATCCAAAGAGCAGCTGAAAAGCTTGAGTTGACATCAAATCCCAAGATGCTTGATATTACAGCTTTAGAGAAGGAAATAAAAGAAAAACGGGGAAAGATAGATGTAGATATCCAACAAAAGTTTGGGCCAATTCAGAAACCAGATAAAGTCTTCAGTCATCACTCTCAAGTCATGAAAATCTCTGTGAATGACATAAGTATGAACTATCTGGAAAGGGGTCAAACTTCCTGCATCAAATCTCAAAAGAAAGATCTCATTATGAAGGCGAAAAGGAACTATCCTAAGTTTTCAGACAAGAATCCTATGGATACAGTGTTTGAAACACCTAGGCCAGATGAGAAGAAGTTGTTGGCTAGGTCTATTGCATTCTATAAGGATCCAACTGATTTAGTGCTTAAAAGGAGAATTGCTAAAATTTACAGAAATGGTAAGGAGATTTGTGTGGTGGTTGGACACCCACTGTTTGTGGAAGCTAAGAAGGAAGAGAAAGAAAGAATTAGGCTAGAAAAGAAGCAAGCTACTTTGGATGCTAAGAAGCACAGACAAAAGAAGGAGCAAGCTACTATCTTGGCCAAGCTTCAAGCTGTAAAAACCACAATAGAAACTTCTGCACAACCATATGAAATTTTCGAATCTCAAGATCTAAAGGTGCAAGCTGAACCTCAACAGACAAAGAAACCAAGATACAAGCAAAGAATCAAGAGAAAATTGGACTTCGGTGATGAGGAAAAGCAAGACTCTATTCCCAGGAAGCCTACAACTACAACTCAAACATCAAAACCCTCTGTGGTATTTGAAGAATTCAAAGTGGTGGATCTAACAAGGAATATTCATAGTGAACCCATAATTCCTAAGGATGAACCAGTAGATTGGGATAGTTTGCCGATTCCTGAGCTGAACTTTCCTATCTTCAAGGCAAAGAAGACAAAGTCAAGAGCAATCAAGAAAGTGAAACCAGTGTCTCTCAAATCCAAGATCTCAACCAAATTCCAACCCACAGTCAACAAGAGAGATCTCATGTACATTTGTGACATCAAGGAATTTTCAGACTTGAATCTCTACTTGGATGAACTGGAAGAAGTATAAGAAATTGATGTTTACAGATATCTTCCTGAAAGACTGGTATTTAGATATAAGGGAGGGAAAGAGATGACACGGCCTCTTCACAGGATTCTCCAAGAAAGCCAATCTGTTCTGATTAAAGTCTACTCATCCTTCAAAAAGAACTTTAGATACAATGTGACTACAAGAAGAATAGTTCTAAAGAGGATTGAGGAACTAAGGAGTACTAGAGCCAAATATGCACTTCCAAAAACTCTATCTGTTCCCTTTACAGGAAGAAAAGTGCATCTAAGGCCCTACTGGCTGATGGAATTCATGGATGACAAAGGTGTTAGAAGATTCTTCAGATTGGAGGACCAATTGAGTATCTCTAGCAATTAGACTCTTTTGGAAATGCAGGAAATACTAAATCTCTCAGAAGCTGATGAACTTAAATTCCACAGACAACTTCAGAATCAAATTGAAGAAAACAACAGAAGGCTCGGGAAAAAATCCAGACAATCAAGGAAATAGATCTATCTGCTTAGACTAGAGGAGCATCTTGATAACAATTGTGAGCAATTTCTTTGTGTACTTTGCATTGTTCAACTTTCAGCAATTTGTAGCTCTTATCAGTTTTATCTACTATTTTTCATTCTATATCTTTAGGATGGTTTGTTATCATCAAGTTTCTCTTAATTTATGACTATAGTTCCAGTAGACATAAATTGAGGGAGATTGTTAGGAATATGTTGTGTAGTTGATGATAAGCTAAACAAAACACCTTAGTAGATTTACCTTAGTGAATTTTGTAGCACCCGATGGATGATCAATTATAGTCCCGACGGATGATTCAATATAGTCCCGACGGATGACTAATTGATATCCGCCGGGTGAGTAACTTATGTAACAATAAGTACTGTAGCATATTTCTGCAAACAACTTTGTATAGATTCTGTAGTAACTTATGAATCATGTAGACTGCTAGTAGATGTGCATAATAGGTTGATTAAATGTAAATATAAGATGTCTTGTAATTCTGCACAAATGAAATGGAGTCAAGTGATAAATGGCTACCCGACGGATGATCAACAAAGCAACCCGACGGATGATCAACAAGGCTACCCGACGGATAAGAAGCATGTACCCGACGGATGATTAATTCAAATATATATTGACAGTGACAACACAGTCACATGCGTCGAGTGTTTGCAAAAGGAATGTGGCAACCTGTTTAGCAGGGTTTTGAGAACAAAGAAACATTACCATTTCCATGCTATTATGAAGATATTCAAAGATGCTGGAATAGAGTAGTGAAGCAGCATGGAGTTAGACTTGATTGGTTTTGTTTTATTATCTTGTCTTATTATCATGTAAACTTGGTGATATATAAACCAAGTGTAGCTAGTAGAACAAACTAACTAAGCAAACACATTTTAGCAGAAAAACATTTGTAAGCTGTATTCTGTAGAATTTCTCTGTAATTTGTTTGTTCTCTTGTAAAGCAGCTGTGAGCTATTCAAGCTTTACAGGGTTCTCTTGATATATATATATATACATATCTGGTGGATACATTCAAATCCACCAGAAAGTTTTAAAGACCTGAGTTTTTTTATTACTTTACGTTTGAATAACTTAACTCTGTATTCCGCACTTTGCAAATCAAACAGTTAGATATAAATTGAGTTAGAACCATTTTTCATAAATCTTAAAAGGAAGCCAGAATTACATTCAACTCCCCCTTCTATAATTCTTGTTCTATTGTTAGGGAATAACAGTTAAACTACGCGCGCCTATCTTATGTGATCTTCCTATGACTCACTTATGACAATCCTAAGCCTGTTTCAGTGACCATAACTTGTAGCTCTGATACCAGCCTGTGACGCCCTCCAAACTCGGGGTCTAGATTTGGGGGTCACTAACTGATAAACAAAACTAAAATAGACAAATCGGAATAAAATAATAAATGTGACCCATTGCATGCAACTGGATCGATCACAGGTTATAGTATGAAACAGATACTAAAATAAGCCAAATGTTATTACAACCCACAAGTCTACTTAGTTTTATAATATATTCAAATTTTATTACAAACCGCTAGACTAGTCAAGCGTCCCAAAACATTCTACTTAGAAACACACCAACCTATCTACAAGTACACTACTCCTGGTCAAACTTGGAACTCAGGCCTGTTCTGACTTGGCTGAAAGATTAGAATAATAAACAAGTATGAGCGAAAGAAATGCTCATCAAGCAGTATAAAGTGTGCTTGAAACGATAAACCACATTTTGATAATAACTAAATAATAGGATAAAACCAGTGATATTTGATCAATAATAAAAGCTAAACAAGCTATCAGCAATAAACGATAATTTTTAGATTGGATTCTATCTCCAACGGACGTACTATCACATGTTGATCAGCCCGTGTGATAACATTGGATAATGGTTCGTAGAAACATGTCCCAAAACATGAGTACTCAAATCAAAATGCAATACATATGCCTGTGGCATAAGTTGTGTCATAATATTTCATATAACACTTGGCCCTCCGCTGGACCATCCGCCCCGGTCACTTACGCAGTCATCCAATCCATAAAAACATTTTTAATTAAATGAGTCAAATTAAATGACATCCTGATCAACATAACTCCCCATTTCTCATGGTCCAAATTCATCTCAACAACTGATGGCGAAATAACTATAACAATTAGTTATTCGCTAATTTCAACTCAACGTTTCACTGTATAGAGTAATTTTTAGCGAAATGTAAAAACGTTTAACTATTCTGAACTTAGAATAGGGAAACAGTACTTGAAATATAACACAAGGAGGTTCGAAAATATTTGCATGATATAATTAATAATCTGATCAGTAGAATGATAAACTATTCTGAAAATAGAATAGCGTAGAAACTTGCAGTATATGAGAAAGTTCAGGAATATTTCTGTAATAAGATTCATAATAAATATCATTTGAACGATAAATGAAGGTAGGGATACTTGCCTGCTATGCTCGATAACCTTTCACTAAAATCCTGGCTTATAACTGCTGGCTACCAACTCCGTCTAATACTAGACTGCGCTCCTTGCAACTCGATTCTATAAATAAAAGGACTATCTTAATTGACAGAACCAAACTCAATCGACATAACTATACGTCTTGACATCTACCCGATCGTTTATAACTAATCATGGCATTTTAAAACTGTAAATGGATAACATGCATATTACATAGCACATAATCATGGTATTCATATAACACGTAATCATGTATTTCATGCAACACATAAATCAGATTGTCAAAAGATAGGTCTCAGTACATTCAGAACTGAAATCAGGTTAATAACAGTATTTGTTGATCAGATTCCGACTGAGAATGAATCACAAATCAAATGACCTATCATTACTGTTAGATATATTTGATAATGTCATGTCTAATATGATTTGTGTTTAGTTTTCAGATCTTACCTAAACAGGACAAATCAGTACTTAACTGGAAATCAGTACTTATACTGAAGTCATAACTTAAGTGGTCAGAACTTAAGTTATCAGGAGATATTTATCAGGAGATAATATCAGGACTTAACGGAGACTTTCAGATAAGGAAGGCGACTGATTGAAAGGAAAGAAGATCAAGACAAACGCAAGAAGAGATATGCATGAAGAAGGAATTCTTTGAAGAATAGAATACTTGAAAGAAAAGATATCTGATTGATATATTTTAGGAAGCAGAATTATATTCCATATCAATTAGCGATTATCTTGTAACTGTGTAGTGTATAAACACAGACATAGGGTTTACACTATAAGTGTTATCATTATCGAGAATAATATTCATTGTAACCTTGGCAGCTCTCGTGATATTGTTCATCACTGAGAGAGGACATTTCCATATTGTAACAGAGTTTATTATATCGAATAAAGTCTGTTTTCTGTTACTTGAGTTCTTTAATTCGATTTGATTGTGATAAACACCGTATTCAACCCCCTTCTACAGTGTGTGTGACCTAACAAGTGGTATCAGATCAGATCTGTTAACACACAAAGAGTTTAAGATCCAAAAACAATCATCTCTAAAGAAGAAACTCCAACCAAGCCCACCAAAACTGAAGAACCTCCAAAGACTCAAATCCATTGTCGATATGAGACTATTAGAGTTCCTATTCTGAAACCATCTGAATATTCCATATGGAAGGTGAGGATGTCTATGTTTGTGGAAGCTACTGATCCAGAATATCTTGACAGAATCAATGAAGGACCATACAAGATAACCAAACTCGCTGTTGTAGTTGCAGGTCAACCATCAAAGTCTGTACCAATGGAGAAGAGTGATTACACTGCTGAAGATATCTCTTCAATTGCTAAGGATGCTAAGGTACGACACTTGCTGCATAGTGCTATTGATAATGTAATGTCAAAAAGGGTAATCAACTGCAAGACTGCAAAGGAGATATGGGATGCTTTGGAAACAAGATGCCAGGGAACCGAATCAATTAAGAAGAACAGGAAGACTATACTCACTCAAGAGTATGAACATTTTGACTCAAAGCCTGATGAGTCAATAACTGGTTTATATGACAGACTTGTCAAACTCTTGAATGATTTGTCACTAGTCGACAAAGTATACGATCTTAAGGATTCAAATCTTAAATTCCTATTAGCACTTTCTGAAAGATGGGATTTGAAGGCCACCACTATAAGATACAACTATAATCTTGAAGAAACAACTCTTGATGAAATTTATGGGATGCTCAAGACTCATGAACTTGAGATGGAACAAAGAAGCAAGAGGAATGGAGGAAAGTCAAGGATAGTTGCTCTTAAGGCTGATGATGAATCTCCCAAAGCAGCTACCTCAAGGAAAAGCAAGGGAAAAGCTCTCATCACAAAGTCTGATACTAAGTCATCAAGTTCTGATAGTGATGATGACTCAGAAACTGAAAGCTTGCCTGAGATGGATGCTGATGAAGAGATGATGAAGTTTTGTGCTCTTATGGTGAAAGGAATCACAAGAATTGCATACAGAAAATTCAGGAAGGGAAAGAAATTTTCCAGGAAAGGTGCAAGTTCTGATAAGAAGAGTTTCAGAAAATATGAAGGCAAAGGAGGGAAGTCTGACAGAGGAGATTACACAAATGTCAAATGCTACAACTATGGTGAGAAAGGCCACATATCTCCTGATTGCAAGAAAGTGAAGAGTGACAAAGGCAAGGCTCTTGTCACAAAGAAGAAAAGCTGGACAGACACTTCAGATTCTGAAAGTGAGGAAAACTATGCCCTGATGGCAAATGCTGATAGCAGTTCTGATGCTGCTGATTTAAAGGGTAATAGAAAAAACATCTTAGTTCTGGACAGTGGATGTTCAGGACATATGACTGGAAATAAAGCCCTGTTATCAGACTTTGTGAAGAAAGCTGGCCCAAGTGTTTCTTATGGAGATGACAACATTGGAAAAACCTTGGGATATAGCAATATCAATCTAGGGAATGTCATCATTGAAAATATAGCTCTGGTATCAGGACTTAAACACAATCTGCTGAGTGTTAGTCAAATCTGTGACAGAGGTTATCATGTGGATTTCTTTGAAGAACACTGTGAAGTTGTAAGCAAATCTACAGGCAAAGTTGTTCTGAAAGGATACAGGCATGGTAACATTTACGAAGCCAAGCTTTCAACAAATATTGATGGTTATGCAATCTGTCTGTTAAGTAGAGCATCAATTGAAGAAAGCTGGAATTGGCACAAGAAACTCTCTCATTTAAATTTCAACAATATAAATGAACTAGTCAAGAAAGATCTTGTGAGAGGACTGCCAAAATCAGTATTTGCTCCTGATGGCCTTTATGATTCATGTGAGAAGGCTAAACAAAGAAAATCTTCATTCAAGAGCAAGAATGAATCATCAATTCTTGAGCCTTATCACCTACTATATGTTGATCTATTGGGCTGAAGCTGTGCAGACTGCTTGTTTCACTCAGAATGCAACACTCATTAACAAGCATGGAAAGACACCATATGAGATGGTGAAGAAAAAGAAGCCAAATCTAAAGTATTTTCATGTATTTGGATGCAAGTGTTTTGTTCTTAAGACTCATCCCGAACAGCTATCCAAATTTGATCTAAAAGCTGATGAAGGAATTTTTGTTGGATATCCATTCTCCACAAAAGCCTTTAGAGTCTACAATTTAAGAACAAGGGTTGTCATGGAATCTATCAATGTCTCTTTTTATGGTAAGAAGATTAGTGGACTTGAAGATTTCAATGATCATGATCAGCTGAGATTTGAAAATGAAGATTTAATTTCTGATACTGTAAATCCTGACAGTCCAAATCCTGATACTGCAAACTCTGATGGAATAAACTCTGATGTGATTGAAACTGTGGTGACCACGCCAAAGGAAGATGCACCTGTGCAGGGGGAGCATACTATAGATACAACCACATCTCAAGAAGCTTCAGAACCTACAACTGGCTCTTTAAAATCTGATTCATCAAGTTATGATGAGCCAAGTTCTGATAAGTCTGGAAACTCAAATTCTGAAGGATCCAACTCAGAGAGCATAATTTCGGGGGGAGCATCAGAAAATATTGATGAAGATAGAATGAATCATTGGGAACATCCAGTTCTAAAGAAAACCTTCCATCTACAAGGAAGTGGACTAAATCACATACACCTGACTTAATTATTGGAAATCCTGATGCAGGTGTCAGAACTAGAACAGCTACATCAAATGAATGTCTATATAATTCTTTTATTTCTCAGACTGAACCAAAGAAAGTGGAAGAAGCTCTTCAAGATGCTGATTGGGTACAAGCAATGCAGGAAGAGTTAAATGAATTTGAAAGAAACAAAGTCTAGACCCTAGTGCAAAGACCAAAGAACAGATCTGTTGTTGGTACAAAGTGGGTGTTCAGAAACAAAACTGATAGTGATGGTATAATAACAAGGAATAAAGCAAGGCTGGTTGAAAAAGGATATTCGCAACAGGAGGGAATTGATTATGATAAAACATTTGCACCAGTTGCTAGATTGGAAGCCATAAGGATATTTTTGGCTTATGCTGCTCACAAAAAGTTTACTGTCTTTCAAATGGATGTGAAAAGTGCTTTTCTCAATGGATAATTGGAAGAGGAAGTATATGTTAAATAACCTCCAGGCTTTGTAGATTCAAAACTTCGAAGTTATGTCTACAGGCTTGATAAAGCACTTTATAGCCTTAAGCAAGCTCCAAGAGCATAGTATGAGACTTTAGCTCAGTTTCTTCTGGAAAGTTGATTTAACAGAGGAACTATTGACAAAACACTGTTCTACCTCATCCATGGAAATGACTTACTTTTGGTGCAGACATATGTTGATGGTATCATTTTTGATTCTACAAATGACAGACTTTGCAAGAAGTTTGCCAAACTGATTGTTTTCTGGGCCTTCAAGTCAAGCAGAATGAAGAAAGCACTTTTATTTGTCAATCCAAGTACACTAGAAATTTGCTGAAGAAATTTGGAATGCAAGATTATTCAAGTGCATCCACTCCAATGGCCACTATAATAAAATTGGATAAGGATACCGGTACATCAGTAGATATTACTGATTACAGAGGTATGATTGGCTCACTACTCTATCTAACTGCTAGTAGACCTGATATTATGTATGCTACCTGTCTTTGTGCAAGATTTTAAGCAGCTCCAAGAGAACCTCACTTAACAGCTGTGAAAAGAATTTTCAAGTACCTTAAGGGTACAGCTGATCTGGGATTGTGGTATCCCAGAGAATCAGACTTTAAGCTAATCGGGTACTGTTAGTCCCTTAACAATGTAGCAAGAATTACAGAAGGGGGGTTGAATGGAATTCTTGAACCTTTTTCTTGAAATAAAAATGTTCAACTCGATTATAGATATATTTATTTTGATTAGCACAATGCGGAATGTAAACTTAATTGAATCAAAACATAAGTAATTAAAAACAAGAGTCTTTAAAAACTTTCTGGTGGATTTAAACAATTTCACCAGAGATATATATAATATATCGAGAGGACTCTGTGTGCAGGAATGCTCACAGCTGCTTACAAATTGAACTACTGAGAATACAGGAAATGCTAATAATTCTACTTACAAAGATTTCTCTGTTTTTGTGTTTCTCAGCTATCTCAGTTGTTTTTCTATTTGCTACTCTCTTGGTTTATATAATACCAAGATTATAAAGTCAAAAAGGCTGAACAAATATAAAATCTAACAGTCTTAAGCTCTGCTGCTTTTCGTCCTCTATTACCCAGTTAATGGGCTTCCACAGTGTGTTTGTATACATCTCGACGGCTGTGTGTCAGCTTTCACTGTTCAACTGCTGTTTGAATTCTTCATATGATCATCCATCGACTTTCAGAACATCCGTTGATGGTTTAATTGATCATCAGTCGACTGTTATCTTAAACATCCGTTGATTGTCATTTGATCATCCGTCGATGGCTTTGTGAATCATCTGTCGGTAGCTATTTTGGCACTTGACTCTATTTCACTTATGCAGAATTACAAGACATCATCTATGTACAATTAATCAACCTATTCTGCATATCTATTTAAAGTCAACATGACTTATATGCTACTATAGATTCTATACAAAGGTGCATACATAACTGTGCTACAAACTTATTATTACATAAGCTACTCACTCGATGGATAATAAGTTAATCATCCGTCGGGACTATAATGAGTTATCCGTCGGGACTATAATTCTTATCCGTCGAGTGCTACATAATTTCACTAAGTAAAATCTAGTTAGATGTTTTGTTTATGAAATAATTAAGTACACAACATATGCACAACAATCTCCCCCAATTTATGTCTACTGGAATTGTAGCCATAAATTAAGAGATAATTGATGATAACAAAACATCCTGAACATACATCTTTAAAGATAAGTAGATAAACTGAAAGTGCTTCAATTAAACAAAATGTACAAGGTTTGGCTCACAGTCAATTCAAGATGCTCCTCTAGCCTGAGCAGATTTTTCTAGTTCCTTGAAGGTCTGGATCTTCTTCCAAGCTTTCTGTTATTTTCCTCAATTTGATTCTGGAGCTGCCTGTGGAATTCCAGTTCATCACATTCTGAGAGATCTAGCTTTTCTTGCATTTCCAAGAGAGTCTCATTGCTAGAGATACTCAGTTGGTCTTCTAATCTGAAGAATCTTCTCACACCCTTGTCATCCATGGATTCCATCAGCCAGTAGGGCCTTAGATGCACTCTTCTCCCTGTATATGGGATGATTAGTGTCTTTGGGAGTGCATCTTTAACTCTAACACTCCTCAACTCTTCAATCTTCTTCAATACTAGTCTTCTTGCAGTTATATTGAACCCAAAGTTTTTGTTGAAGGATGAATAGACTTTAATCAGCACAACTTGGCTTTCTTGAAGAATCCTGTGAAGTGGCCACTAAATCTCCCTTCCTCCTTTGTACTTGAACACCAACCTTTCAGGTAGGTTTCTGTATGCATCAATTGCCCTTACTTCATCCAGTTCATCCAGATAAAGATTTAGATCTGAAAATTCTTTGATGTCACACAAGTACAAGTAGTCTCCCCTGTTGACCTTGGGTTGAGCTTTAACTACTGACTTGGATTTGAGAGGTGACAACTTAACTTTCTTGACTGCCCTTGACTTTGTCCTTTTTGGCTTGTTAAGGATTGGTAAGTTGAAGTCAGGAATTGGTATGTTATCCTACTCTATTGGCTCATCCTTTGGCACAATAGGTTCACCATGTATGTTCCTGTAGGGATCCACCACCCTTATGTCTTCAAATACCACAGAGGGATTTGATGCTTGAGTTGTAGTTTGAGTGGATTCCTTAGGAAATTGATCTTCCAATTCCTTGTCAACAATATCCAGTTTCCTTTTTGTTCTTCTAGCCAATTCTTTCTTCCTTGGGGATTTCTTCTGTTCTTCAATTTTCTTCTTTGATTCAGCAGCTTCAGATGGTTGAGAGGGAATTTGTTGAGAAGAGTTTACAGCCTGTAGCTTGGCCAAGATAGCAATCTGTTCTTTCTTTTGTTTAGACTTCTTTGCATCTAGAGCAGCTTGCCTCTTTTCCTGCTTTAATCTGGCTTTTTCTTCTTTCTTTGCTTGAGCAAATTGTGGATGTCTAGCTACCACACAAATTTCCTTTCCATTTCTGAATATCTTAGCAATTCTCCTTTTTGAAGCTGAATCAGCTGGATCTTTATAGAAGACAATAGATCTTGACAGAAGCTTCTTTTTATCAGGCTTGGGTGTCTCATACACAGTGTCCATAGGGTTCTTCCCAGATGATTTAGGATAATTTGCCCTTGGTTTAAGAATTGTTTCAGCCTTTATAGACTTGATGCAGGAAGATTATCTTTTTTCCAGATAGTTCATGCTCGTCTCATTCACACTGATTGGCTTGACATGAGAGTGATGGATGGCTGACTGAACTGGCTCCTTGACTAGTTCAAACTTTTTCTGTATCTCCTCATCAATCTTATTTCAGTTGATCAAACTCAACTTTCCTTTTTCAGCAACTTTCAAATTAACTGCTGTTGCTTTAATTAGATCTATACCATCTGCAACTGTTGGCTTGGAGATTGTAATTGAAGGTACAATTACTTTGTTGATTTGTACTTGAAGTTTTTCCCTCTCAGTTGGTCCTTTCTCCCCCTTACTTGATTCTCTCTCCCCCTTTTTGTTATCATCAAGTTGAGTAGTTAGGCCTTGTGCTTTAGCCAGTTGCATAAGAAGATTTGTCTGAGTCTGTTGATTTTGAAGAAGGATAGCCACTGAATTCTCAATAACTTGAACTCTGTTTTCCAGCTTGGCTAGCTTCTTTTCAGAATCTGATTCTCTCCTTAATCTCAGTAGTAGATCTTGCATGGTACCATATGGCATTACTCAATCCAGCTTCTCAGAATTGTATGTCTTCAAGTCAGCTATATCTCTTTTTAGTTCATCCACACTCATATTCTGTCTTAAGTGCTGGATCTTCATGAGATGTAGAGAGTCTAAGTGAGCTTGAAGAATAGCCTTGGTACCAGCATCTGAAGTCTCCTGAAGGGCCTTTTGAATAGCCACCACATGCTTGACCAAAGACACATCAAATTGTCCTGGTGTAAATTCCTTTATCCATGCCCATCCAGGTAAATTTAAAACAGAACTTGGGCCTTCATCTCCCCCTAAGTTCATGCTTCCATCCAAAGAAACAGAGTCATTATCATTAGAATTTACTCCAAATTCTTCAGATGGCTCACCAGCTTGAGAAGGCATCCTATTGACAGCAGCTTTATCTCTTTGAAGAGATTCTGAGGTGTGTACTAGATTCAAAGTATGTTCTGCCTCCACATTGCCCTGAGCAGCCAACAATTGATAGGCTGACACAGGATGAGTAAAAGTGTCAGCATCCAAGGAAATGTTATCAATTTTAGCTTTGTAATGTTGCTGAAATTGTCTTTCCTTTTCAGCATCATCCACAATCATTGACTCACTAGCAATGGTTGGATCCACCCTTATTTCTCCTGTACCTGCCTTTCTCTCATAATCTCTCTTTTGTTGCATCAGGGTCTCACCCTGGCTCCCCACCCTCACACCCTCACCTTCACCTACTAAGGTGGGACTCCTCTCACTCACTTTTGCCAATCCTGAATAAATGGATTGCTGAGATTCACTCTTTTCCTCTCCTTTTTCCTGGGAGCAACCCAACCTCTCACTCAATGCACTCTCCTCTCTCAGTCCTAAGAGTGACTGTATTACCACTAAATCCTCTGCACTAGAAATGATTGAAGTTTGAAGTTGTGTAGAGACACTCGGCGGATAAGTGATATCCATCGGGTGAGTGGTAAAGCTATCCGACGGATAACTGCTGTTAAGCTTAAATGTCGGGATACAATCACTACTCGACGGATGAGCAATATCCATCGAGAGAGTAGAAATGAATGAGGTGGGAAGAGAAACTATTGTTGACTCTGTGTTGATTGAAGTTATTTGAGGCACAGATGTCACAATAGTATCTGAAAGAATTGGCAAGTGAGCCAACAAATTATCTAAAAGATGACGCTCACTTGCACTAGATTTTGGCTTCCCCAATAGAGTTAAAGAAGGGGAATCAGGAATTGAAGTGTTTATCATATCCACTTTCAGAGAGTTTGTTGGTGAGTATGGTGTTTCAGAGGCTTCTATTATAAGAGATTTTGGCTGTGACTCCACATTTATTGGAGCCACATCAATCTGAATTTGAGAAAGTACATGGACTGTGTCTTTAGCACCAGTTTGCACTGTGTGTGTGCCCTGTGCATCCCCAGTTATTTTGGATTTCTTCTTTCTTGTGTAAGTTTGGGGTGAGCTTGTGTCCCTAACCCTTTTGGCCTGTGCTCTTGGCTGAGAGCTTTGTTCAATAGCCACATCCTTTTGGGAGGATGCAGCTAGAAGTGAGCTTTTGTCCTTTTTAAGCACTGCAGTTTGTTGGGAAACTGCAGTGTGGCTAGGTTGGGATTCACTCAACTCTCCAACCTTATCCTTGGGGTTTCTTTGATGTTCACCCCTTCCCTCACCTAACTGATCCTCCTTCACACTCCCCTCTTTAGCTTTGGTAGATTTTTCAACTGGTACCTTTTGAGAGATACCAGAGGGGGTTTTCTTTGACTTGGATTTAGAAATTGTAGTTGATTTGGCAGCTTTGGTAGGCAACTGTTTGGTCATTGTCACAGTTGCCATAGCTACTCCTAAACTCAAAGAAATTGAGGAGATTGGAATAGTTGAGGGTATGGATGAACTTACCTCACTTACCTGAGGTGTCTGCATTACAGGAAAGTAGAACATTGGCACATCCCTATGATGGTTGGCTCTGTTCAAATCTGCAATGATTTTTCTCTCTTAAACCCAACAAGCTAATTTGTTGTTTGAGTTCTCAAGTACAATCTCTTGACCATGATGGTTAGCCAGTATCATGAAAAATCTAGCATAATATACATTCTTTCCCCTTTTGGCTAACTCACCTAGTTTAAAACCTAACTCATACAAGACAAGGTCACTGAAATTGTGAAATTTATCTATAACTAGCATGTATAGCATGTTAAGCGTGGAAAGGTTCACAGAATCAAAATTACTGACTTTTCCATAGAAAACTTTAGTCACAACATCACACATGAAACTCCATTCCTTCTTAAGACCTAATCTTCTAATCTCACTTAGCTAAGTAGTAGGAAGTGCATAATGCATGGAATTAAGCATATTGATAATATTAGTGTCAGTGTGTGGTGAAGTTACATTATCATCAGGAATTTTGAAACATGCTTTTATAATATCACTATTGATATAGAACTCATTACCTTTGATAGTTAGAGTGATGATTTTGTCAGTAGAGTTGTAGATTGCAGTGGTCCACATCTCTTCAACAACTTCACAGTAAATTGTGGGTGATTCAAGCATGGCATAACTTAACTTGCAGTTCTTCACGAAGTCCATCATCTTGTGATAGTCTTCTGATTGCTGAATACCCTTATTGACCAAAGCAGTGAAGTTGTTCTTCTCATAAATGAACCCAGTCTGAGACATGATCTTTACTACAGGTGCCATTGTTAGAGAATGAAAGCTTGAATAGAAAGAGGATATTTGCTTGAGAGAGAATAAAATAAAAGCAGTTGAATTTGAGAATGATAAAAGAAAATAATTGGAATAAAACAAGCTTTTATACTATCTCAAAAACAACGGATGAAAAAAATAAGGAAAAGTAAATTACCCAATAGAAATTGCCTAAATTAGCCGTTTAAAAATAAACTGTAAAAATTCCACCCATTATCCGTCGTGTAATGCTTACAAACTGTAAGTATACTCGATGGATAATGTTCAGGGAATTAACGGTTAAGATTGAGACACTTCGACGGATGAGGATAAACTGTTATCCGTCGAGTTTTAAAAGATTCCAGAAAAGTAATTGATTTTTATTTGCACATAGTACATCGACGGATGACTCAACTCGATGGATAATGGTCATCCGTCGAGATGCAAATTTTGACTTTGCCAAAATTTCACTCATGACTAAAAATCAGTTAAATTTATTGCTACATATCAACTTGCAAAATAACTCAGATAGATTCAAGAGTAATTAATCATACCTAACTCACTTACCAACCTAGAAAAGTTGGATTCATCCAGTGGCTTGGTAAATATATCTGCAAGTTGCTTCTCACTTGGAACAAAATGTAACTCTACAGTACCATTCATTACATGTTCCCTTATGAAATGGTACTTGATGTCTATGTGCTTTGTCCTTAAATGTTGTACTGGATTTTCAGTGATGGCAATTGCACTTGTGTTATCACTAAAAATAGGAATCCTCTCAACTTGCAAACCATAGTCTAGCAAATGATTTTTCATCCATAAAATCTGTGCACAGCAACTGCTAGGAATAGGAATGGAAAAGTTGGTATTAACAAACATAACAACTAAACACCTGACAAATATGCTCCTAGAAAAATATATGTTAAGTGTGGTGGTGTTAATCACTTGTCTGTTAATTACAAATCTATTATGCCTACATCCATGTCTACACCTCCCTCATTTCCCAACATGCTCACATTGTCTTTGAATGTTATGCCTGTTATGCTTGCACATAATCTGATTGCACAATTTGCTAATAAGCCATTTGCTCAAAATCCCTACTATGCTACATTTAATATGCCTTAAATGCTATTTAACATGCCTTACTGGAATAACATGTTTACACAAAGTATGCCATTTCATGTTAACCAACCTGTGCATGATAACTCTACTGTGATGAATAGTTTTCAAAGCCCCACTCTAATGACTAAGGTTGAATCTCAGTCACCTAAGTAAAATGAGGAAAATCTTAAGAAACCTAAAAAAAAGGCTAACAAAGAAGGACCCGAGGAGACTTGAGTACCAAAATTAACTTAATTTGATTTTGTTGTGTGCATGGAAACAAAAAGAATCTCTGGTATCTGGATAGTGGTTGCTTAAGGCACATGACTGGAGATTCTACCCTGCTCACTAAGTTTAAAGAGAGAGCTGGCCCTAGTATTACTTTTGGAGATGACAACAAATGGTATAATGTGGGATATGCCTTGATTTCAAAATACAATGTCATCATTTAAGAAGTTACTCTAGTGGATGGACTCAAACATAATCTCTTGAGTGGCAGCCATCTATATGACAAGGGAAAATCAGTAACATTCAATTATGAAGCCTCTGTTGTTACAAACAATAAAGACAACAAAGTGGTTCTCACTGGAGTGAAAAAGGAAATGTGGATTTAGCTGACTTCAACTCATCAAGTGTAAATTCTATTACTTGTCTTTTCAACAAAGCAAGCCAAGATGAAAGTTGGCTATGAATGAATTAGTCAGGAAAGATCTTTTTAGAGGCATTCCTCAAGTTGAGTTCTCAAAGAATGGATAGTGTGATGCCTGTCAAAAGGGAAAGCAGATGAAGGCATCATTCAAGAAGAAGCTTGAATCTATAATTGAAGAACCTCTACAACTTCTGCATATGGACTTATTTGGACCAGTCAATATATTGTCAATCTCAAAGAAAAGATATTTCCTAGTGATTGTTGATGATTTCTCAAAGTTCACTTGGACATACTTTCTCAAATCTAAAGATAAAGCTAGTGAAATAATTATCAATCATATAAGACAAATCAACAATCATCGTGATCTCAAAGTTAGAAGAATTAGGAGTGACAATGGAACTGAGTTCAAGAATTCTGTTATGAGATTGTTTTATGAAGAAAATGGAATCATGCATGACTTTTCAGCAGCAAGAACTCCACAATAAAATGGAGTGGTGGAAAGAGAGAACGGATCTTTTATTGAAGCTGCAAGGACAATGCTAGAAGAATCAAAGTTGCCAACATACTTTTGGGCAGAAGCTATAAATACTGCATATTACACTTAAAATATTTCTTTGGTCAATCAAGAAAAATACATGACTCCCTATCAATTGTTCAAGAACTGGAATCCAACACTGAACTTTCTTCATGTCTTTGGCTGTAAATGTTATATTCTAAGGAATCAAACTGAACAGCATGGAAAGTTTGATGCCAAAACAGATGAATGTATCTTTTTTGGGTATGCTGTGGGAAACGCATATAGGGTCTACATGCAGATGAATGTGTTTGATGATAAGAAAATTGAAGGACTGAAAGATGGAGGTTTCCATGAAATCCTCAAATTTGGCAATATTGAGATATATTGGGATGAAAGTGATGATGATAGTGATCAAGAAATAATCTCTAAGGATAATGCAGAATAGTCAGCAACAAATGAAGCACATAATTATACATCCATCGAAAGACCAAGTGCATCATCCGTTGAAAGACAAACTGCATCATCCGTCGAAAGGCAAAGATCAATTTCCGTTGAGCCATCAATAGGAGTTGAAAGTCAATTTAGATCACATACAGAAAGGACCCCAACTTTAAGTCAAAGATCCACAAACACAGGGGGAGTTTTCTCTAATCAAAACTCAGCCACACATCAAGACAACTTTGAGGCCTCTACATCTAGACCTAATCTACCTCAATAAATAAAATGGATAAAAGAACAACCATTTGAACTAATTATTTGTGATGCATCTTCAAGAGTGAAAACAAGAAAAGCAACTCAAGAAGAATGTTTATATATCATCTTTTTGTCTCTGGAAGAACCTAAAAAGATAGAAGCAGCTTTGTTGGATCCTGATTGGGTTTTAGCTATGCCGGAGGAGCTAAACCAATTTGATAGGAATAAAATTTGGAAACTTATACCCAAGCCTAAAGGAAAAAATCCTATTGACACCAAATGGGTATTTAGAAACAAGATAGATGAAAATGGCATAGTAGTCAGGAATATAGCTAGACTGTGGTCTAAGGGCTATGGTCAACAAGAAGGAGTAGATTTTGATGAGACATTTGCTCTTCTTGCAAGACTTGAAGCCATCAAAATCTTTCTAGCCTATGCAACCTTGCCAATTTCAAGGTCTATCAAATGGATGTTAAAATTGCATTTTTGAATGGAGATTTGGAGGAGAAAGTCTATGTCAGTCAGCCTCCTGGTTTTGAAGACCCCAACTTTCCAGATCATGTCTACTATCTTTTGAAAGCACTGTATGATTTGAAGCAAGTACCTAAAGCCTGGTATAATACTTGGTCAAAGTTCCTTTTAGAAAATCACTTCACAAGAGGTACCGTTGATAAAACTCTTTTCCTTATAAATGTTATTAACTCTAGTATACTTGTTCAGATTTATGTAGATGATATTATATTTGGCTCTACAGATGAAAAACTTTGCAAAATGTTTGCCAAATTGATGCAAAGTAAATATGAAATGAGCATGATGGGAGAACTAACTTACTTTCTTAGTTTACAAGTTAAGCAAGTTAGTGATGGAATATTCATTAGTCAAACCAAATATATTTATGATCTTTTAAAGAAGTTTGACCTAATG
Organism: Apium graveolens; assembly: GCF_009905375.1. Classification (NCBI taxonomy): domain Eukaryota; kingdom Viridiplantae; phylum Streptophyta; class Magnoliopsida; order Apiales; family Apiaceae; genus Apium; species Apium graveolens. The sequence goes on from NC_133651.1 coordinate 167,303,152, forward strand.
GATTGCATATCTGCAAAATCTCCCATGACCACTGCTACTAAACTTGAATTGAACACTACTGAAAAGTCTGTGGACATTTCAAGTTATAGAGGCATGGTTGGCTCACTTTTATATTTAACAACTAGTAGGCCAGATATAATATTTGCTACTTATCTTTGAGCTAGGTTTTAAGATGATCTTAGAGAATCTCATTTAGTATCTATTAAGAGAATTTTCAGATATCTCAAAGGAACAACAAAACTAAGCATTTGGTATCCTAGAGATTCTGGTTTTGATCTAATTGGTTATTCAGATGCAGATTATGCATGTTGTAAAATTGACAGAAAAAGGACAACAGGAACCTGTCAATTTCTAGGAAACAAGCTACTGTCCTGGTTTAGTAAGAAATATTATTCAGTCTCTACTTCTATAGCTGAGGCTGAATATATTGCTGCTGGAAGTTGTTGTGCACAGATTTTATGGATGAAAAATCAATTATTGGACTATAATCAACAAGTGGACAAGATTCCAATCTTCTGTGACAACAGAAGTGCCATTACCATTACTGAAAATCCCGTGCAACATTCAAGGACAAAGCACATTGACATTAAGTACCACTTCATTCGAGAACATGTCATAAATGGTATTGTGGAACTTCATTTTTTTCCAAGTAAAAAGCAACTTGCAGACATCTTTACCAAGCCACTTGATGAGTCCACCTTCACTAGGTTGGTAAGTGAGTTAGGTATGCTTAATTATTCTTGAATTATTTTGATGTTTAATCAATTTGTATTGCATCCATAATCATATTTGAATTTTCATATTAAGATGAAATTTTGGCTAAGTCAAAATTTACATCTCGACGGATGTTCACTATCCGTTGAAAATGAATATCTGTTGAATTTAATTATCTAGTTGAAAATCAAATATTTTTCTGGGTACTTTATATCTCGGCGGATATTTGTTTAATCTATATCCGTTAAATTTCTTTCATCATAGACGTTAATTCTATTCCTTATCAGTTGAATTTACTTACAGTCTGTAAGTATATTTGGACGGATAATTTCTAGAATTTCTACAGTTTATTCATTTTTAAACGGCTATTTTGGGCAAATTTCATTGGCTATTTTATCGTATTAAATTTTTTTACTTGTTTATTTCTGAGAAAGTATAAGAGCCCCATTACATTTCTATTTTACTTTTATCTTTCTCAAAGAAATTTCTACTCTTTTTTATTTCCAAACCAAAACCCCTCTTTTCTGTACCTATTTTCATTCACAACAGTGGAACTTGTAGTCAAGATAATGTCTCAATCTGGATTCGTGTATGAAAAGAACAACTTTGTAGCACTGGTGAACAAGGGTATTGCTACTTCTGAGGCCTATCACAAAATGATGGACTTCATTCAAGGATGCAAACTGAGCTATACAATGTTGGCATCACCAGTAATCTACTGTGAGGTTGTGGAGGAAATATAGACTACAACATTGTACAACTCCAGTAATCTGAGCTTTTGAGGCCTATCACAAAATGATGGACTTCATTCAAGGCTGCAAACTGAGCTATGTAATGTTGGCATCACTATTGAGTGGCATTTATGATACTTTATTATGCTCTAATAAGCTTTGAATTGATGCATTTGTACTCAAGTTGTTATGTGTTTAATGTGTTTTCTAGTGTTTTTGCATTTCAGGCACTATTCAGGTAATCAGGTGAATTAGCATTATTTTGGTGATAATTTGGTGTTCAGGTGGTGTTGGAATAAAAGCTCGTGGAAAACCGGCTCGAAGCAGCAAGATTTAAGAAGAAATCTGAGTTTTTCCCAGAAGGATGGCGCGCCCGCCCTGTGATAGCGCACGGCCGTGCCGGGGTTCCAGAAATGCAGCGCGCCCGCGCTGTGATAGCGTGCGCCCGCACCGAGGCCGAATTTCAGAATCCCGTTTCTATTACAATTCTAAAAGGGAAGGCTTCCAGATTGTTGAGGGCTGCTATATATATTCATATTAGGTCGTTTTTAATATATATCAAGTCAGAGACGGACCAGAGCGTAAGGAGAAGACGACAAGAAACCTTTAGCATAATTCAACAAAGGCGAAGACGATCTAGTTTATTCTTGTGAATCTTTGTTTTGAGTTGTAACTTGGATGCTTGTTTCTTATTTTGCTGAACCTATACTCTGGTTTGTACTTGGTTTTATTTATTCGTATAAAGACTACGTTTGCTATATCATGTTTTCATCGGAACCCACGTTGATGATGAGTCCGATTATGGGCTAATCGTTATCGTTGGGTTCTAGCGGATTTATTTATGGATTTCTTTAGTTAAATTGTTTGTTGCTTTAGTATGTGGTGATTGTATGATATCCTAGTATTGGTTGTGCGTATTCGTCTTAGGAGCGTCACAAACTTATAAGATAATGTGTTAATTCTTAATGAAGCGAAAGTGAATTTAAGGATTTAGAACTTGCCATGCTAGCATTGGTTTATGTATGCGTTATGCATGATTCATAGGTAATTTTAACCATCTTACTTGCCCTATGTAATCAAGATATATAAGTTATGCTTAAACCGTTATGTTGTCAAATTCTATAGACATATAGGTTCTCAATATAATTGGTCCCTATTCAGCTTCTATCTCTTTTGTGGATGTCTGGTAGAATGGTACTGGTGCAACGAAAGTTGGCGTTTATCAGTTTTGTGTTGTCTGATTAGTATCATCACCATTGCATGCTAAGGTTAAGAATAATAAAGCTATTGAATGAAGTATTTAATGAAGTTAGAATCCCATGTTTATCATATATATCAATTCAGTCAATCTTATTCTCGTAGTTATAATCGTTAGCGTAATTCTTAGTTATAAACAATCTCAACTTGTTATAGTATTAGCATTGGATAATAACCATACATTATTTCTTAGGTGCATAAATTAAATAGTTAACCAATACAGTCTCTATGGGAATGAACTAGAAAAGATTATATACTACTTTTAAACTTGTATACTAGCGTGTATTATTAGTGCATGTTTAGCGACTAACAAGTTTTTGGCGCTGCTGCTGGGGACTGCAGTGTTAATTTATAGTTTATGTGCTTTCCATCAGTGGTCCTTAAAGTTCATTGACTCGGAGATTATTACTTATTTGTTCCTAGTCCGGTTTTAGGTACTCTGGCGAGGGTGTATGCATACGCATTCGCGTACTCGTAAGGGAACACTGGATAAAGCTGTTAGGCACAAAACACGCGCTAATAATTCACGCAAGTATACGCGTTTGCAAGTAATATAGAATAAATTCTAGTTCGTTCCCACATAGACTCAGACTATTTATGTTCAATTAACACGTACTCACCAATGTATGATTACTTCTCAATGTCAAGACAATAACTCTTAAATTTGATTAACTACTTATTAACTACAATTAACTACGAAAATTAAACACTTAATTGACACTTGAATTAACAATATTAAACACACGTGAGATCATAACTTCATTACTACTTCCTTCAATAGTTATCATTATTACCCTTACCATGTAACGGTGATGATATTAATCGAACAACACGAAACTGATAAAAGCCAACTTTTATTGTACTAATACCATTCTACCAAACATCTACAATTAAGATAGAAGTTGAATAGGCATCAATTATGTTGAGACCCTATATGTCTAGAGAATTTGACAACATAACGATTATGCACAAGTTATTCTTTATGATTACACAGGGCAAGTATAATGGTTAGAGTTACCCACTAATCATGCATACACATACATGAACCTATGCTAGCATGGCAAGTTCTAAACCTCAAGATCCACCATCGCTTCACAAGAGATTAACAGCCTATCTTATATGTCCGCGATGCACATAAGACGATTAAGTACAACCTATGCTAGATATCATACAATCATCACACACTAAGGTATTAAACAACTAACTAAAAAAATCCATAGTAAATCCGTTATGACCCCATGATCACGATTAGCCCATGATAAAACTCATCGTCACCATGGGTTCATATGAAAACATGATAATACACATAATATAAACTAATAAAAATACTTATTAAAACCAGAGTACGTCACAAGAGTAATAAGGTTCAAAGTAAAGAAAACTAGCATCCACTGATACAACGAATAAAAGAATCACAAGAAAATGTATGCTTCCTCTTCTTCGTTGTGATGTGCTAAAACGGTCTTCTTCCTTCTCTCCTTGCTCCTTGCTTGATACCACACTTCTGTGAAACGTCTCTGAGAACTACTTATATAGAAGCCCACAAGAACCAGCCGTCGCAGAAGTCCATCAGAATAAGGATTATAAAATTCAGTATTGAAATTCTCGTCCCTGAGTGGCCGCCCAAGATTCTGAATTCTGCTCCTGATTTTGCTGCGTTCTGCCTCCAACTTTCCACAACCAATGCCAGCAGTTTCCTAGGCTTATTTCTAATGAATTCTTCCTACATACGCAAGTTATACCCTGAAATGCAAAAACACTAGAAAAATGCATCAAGTACACTAAATACCTGATTTCAAGACATCAATTCAAGCCATTATAAGACGTTCTAAGTTGTATAAAATGCCACTTATCACACCCCCAAACTTAAATTGATGCTTGCCCTCAAGCGTCACAGACTCGAAAACAAAACAAAAACATGCATGACTGCAATCTACATGAAATGCAGCGATCCCCCTCACAATGACTAAACCAACCAACTCATGACATCTCAACAAATGCATTTAGACGAATAAAGATCAATCAAATCATGCAAACTAACATACAACCAGAAATGTGGTGTGTGCGGATGCTTAACAGATCTGCTTCGAAACTAGATCAATTATCATAACTCGATTATCCTCAAGGCAATCACATGATTATACGAAGAATAAATTATAGGCACAAAATGACTTATAACACTTCAAGATTACTGGAGTTTATTACGGAATCATGCTTTTATTCAACACAACAATAAATGCTTATTTGACCGTGCAATGAGTGAGGTCCACAAAAGACTTATGCAATGGCATCCATTTAGCGAGCGTTAGGTTAGCGGATCCCAGACTATAAAATCCTTAGGGCACTAGGCATAAAGTCCCCTAAGAACTTAATAACTCGAATACCAAAGAGCCCACTCGTGATCAATTATGCATTAACTCTTTATTTATTTTTTTTCTTTCCCTTTTTTTCTTTTTTTCTTTTTTTTCTATTTTTTTCAAATTTTTGAGCAAGTGCGTTTCGCTCCATCTTGCTCAACCCTAGACTACTCGCATAAAAATACGAGCCAGCTAGTAGCCATTTGACGCCTAGCCACAATTAGCAATGACTTCCAATTTTTACTCCAATTTTTTTCTTTTCATGCCTTTTATCATTAAGAGCCTATCATAAATTCTAAGCATAATCAATAGATTAACCTTAAAAACCATCAAACCATGACAACCATATAGTCCTTAAGCATACTCTAAGACTTAGTGAAATTACAAGTATTTCTAGCAAGCATGTCAACCTACAAGACTCAGTCATTACTCTAACACTATCACTACACCTGCATCAATATCAAAAATCAATCGGTAAAGCAACGCAAAAGGGATCATGGTATATGCATGAGCTAAATAACATGATAAATAAAGCTATAAAATAAAATAAATAAAAAACTATATATGGAAAAAATATGCAATTATATGAACTGAACTATCATGAATATGCAACTACATGACACACACAAAAATATTCCTTAACTACCACCCCCAAACTTAAAATCTTCACTGTCCCCAATGAAGGTAGTAGAAAGGAACACAGGGTGTACCTACACGGAGAAATCATCATCATCACCCTCAGAGGGTGGAGTGTCAGGAGGCGGATAAGCAGAGTCCTCACCAAAAACGGGCCACTGGATGTCAGCTCCAAGGCCTCTGAAAGCAGTCCCAAGTGCAAGGGTGAGCTCTTGAGCGAACCTACTCTGCGACTCATACATCACATCCATCTTCCTCGACAGCCTCCTAAACTGGGCATCAGCCATCCCAACATCTTCCTGGGCTCTAGAAGAGCCTGCCTCATCACGAACCTGACTGGGCCTAGCCATGGTAGCACCAGCTGCTGGACATCCTCCTGAAAGATGATATCCCAAACCATGATCCTCGGGCTCTCCACCCGTCCACTCCTGCAATGCATTCAGAGTCGCTGAGTCAATAGGAGCGGCCGGCATCTGCAGCTGCTCGTGAGAAGGCCAATAAACTCCCACTGCTTTGCACAGCTTCATGACAGTAGATGCATAAGGGATGTTGTTGTGTTTCGTCCCCCTTAAAAACTTCAAAATTCCTTGGTAGATGAACTCACCAAGGTCCACATAATACTCCTCATTCAAGATCCCTCATAACAACCTTGCTCTCTCGACTGTAACCTCATGTGCATGCGAAGTAGGCAAAATATTAGCACAAATAAAGGCATTCCATGCACGGGCATACCTATTCATCGCAACCGCCGGAAAAGAACGATACTCGTTAGATCCCGTCTTGAACTTCCACACCATGCCCGGCTGACAGAGGGTAGCCACAATCAAATCCAAATCAAAATCCTCGGGGGTCTTCTCATTCCAATTCTCCTTCATGGGCTTCCGTTGTCGCTACCCAATAACACGGCGAATCGCCTCCGGCTGATAATCCACAGTAAGCCCACGGACAACAGTAAACCCATTATTTTCAGCCTTGGCGTTCGCATAAAACTCAAGAACTACACTCATTGAAACCGCCTCCGGCGACTCACAAAAAAAAATCCACCCCTTTTCCGCAATCATCGGCAATAACTCACCATCCCTCCCTGATGGTAAAAATCCCCTCTCCTTCAAAATTGGCTTAGTCAGAAGCCTAGTATACTCCTCCTCAGAAGCCCTAACCATTAAACGAGGTCTCGCAGCAGTTCCCCTCGAAGAATCAGCAGTAGGAACGGTGCTGCTACTATCAATAGTTCGGGATCTCTTAGGTGCCATTGAAATTGAGAAAAAGTGTTTAAGAATTGTGTTTTGAGTATAGGAGAGAGTTTTGAAGTTGAAAGTATATGGGAGTGTATATGGAGGGGTTGTGTGTATATATAGGGTAGGATTTAGGGTTAGAATTAGTGTAGGAGTGGGGTTTGTGAGATAGAAAACGTGGAATTGTGGGAAAGAAATCGTGGGTTTTTATGTTTTTTATATTTTTCTGATTTTTTTGTGGTTTTTTATAAGGCAAAAAAAATTCTGGCAGAAGAGTCCTGAGCGGCCGCCCAGGACTTCCAAGCGGGCGCCCCAGACTCCGAGCGGCCGCCCAGGATTCCTCAGCGGGCGTCCAAGGGGTTTCTGGAAATAACTTTTTTTTCTGCCCAATTTTCTGATTTTTTGGGTTTTTTGGATATGGTACTAACTTCTAAAGGTTCCTAAAGGTTAAAGTCTTGGGTTGCCTCCCAAGAAGCGCTTCTTTTAAGTCATTACCTTGACGTAGAGTACTCCGATCAAGTTGACAATAAAACGACACTAACCACTTCCCGGTTTGCCATGTCCCCATAGTAATGCTTCAATAACTGACCATTAACCTTGAATGCTTGGTCCAGATCGTTCTCAAAAATCTCCACCGCTCCATGTGGAAACACAGTTTTGACGATAAAAGGTCCAAACCACCTTGATTTCAACTTTCCGAGAAAAAGTTAGAGACGAGAGTTGAATAAAAAAACTTGTTGCCCCAGCACGAATGACTTAGGAGATAGCTTCCTGTTGTGCCACCTTTTTACTTTTTCCTTGTACATTTTGTTATTCTCGTACGCTTGAGGTCGAAATTCATCAAGTTCATTTAACTGAAGCATTCACTTCTTGCCATCTGCATCTAGATCAAGGTTCAACTTCTTCAATGCCCAATAAGCCTTATGCTCAAGCTCCGTAGGTAAATGACATCCCTTACCATAGACAAGTTGAAACGGGGACATCCCAAGTGGAGTCTTGTATGCTGTTCTATAAGCCCAAACAGCTTCTTCGAGCTTTAAAGACCAATCTTTCCTTGACGGACAAACAAATTTATCCAGAATGCGCGTGATCCCTCTATTAGACACTTCAGCTTGACCATTAGTTTGCGGATGATAGGCAGTAACAACACGATGATTCACAATATAGCGCTGCATCATAGAAGTGAACTTACGATTGCAGGAATGCGACCCCTCATCACATATGATTACTCGTGGCATTCCAAACCTTGTGAATATCTGCCTATGGAGAAAATTCAACACTACCTTTGCATCATTCGTCGGTAGAGCCTTGACTTCTACCCATTTCGAGATATAATCTACTGCCAGCAAGATGTACTGATTATTGCAGGACGGGATAAATGGTCCCATGAAATCGATTCCCCAAATATCAAAGACCTCGACTTCAAGCATTACATTTAAAGGCATCTCATCCTTTCTAGTAAGATTCCCCACTCTTTCGCAATGATCACACCTTAAAACAAACTGATGCGCATCCTTAAACAACGTAGGCCAGAAAAAACCTGCTTGTAAAATACGAGCTCCCGTCTTTTCACCACCATAATGTCCATCATAAAGTGTGGAATGGAAGTCTCGTAATATCCCCTTCGTCTCACAGAATGGGATACATCTCCTGATGATCTGGTCAGCTCCCTGTCTAAACAAATATGGTTCATCCCACATGTCCCACTTCACCTCATGTAGAAACTTCTTCTTTTGAGTTGCATTCATATTATGAGGCCTTATATTGCTGACAAGATAGTTCACAATATCTGCGAACTATGGCTCTTCCTCCTGAACTGTAACAACTGCTCATCCGGAAAACATTCGTTGATCAATGTCTTATCATGTGAAGTTGAACCGGGATTCTCTAATCTAGAGAGATGGTCAATTACTTGATTCTCAGTACCTTTTCGATCCTTGATCTCTAACTCAAATTCCTCTAGCAAGAGCACCCAACGAATAAGTCTAGGCTTCGAATCCTTCTTTGAGACCAAATAGCGAATGGCAGCATGATCAGTGAATACTGTCACCTTTGTCCCAAGCAGATAAGATCGAAATTTTTCAAAACAAAAGACTATAGCCAAGAGCTCCTTCTCAGTAGTAGTGTAGTTCATTTGAGCTCCATTTAGAGTCTTACTAGCATAGTAGACCACATGAAAAAGTTTATTCTCGCGCTGCCCAAGAACTGCTCCCACTGCATAATCACTTGCATCACACATCATCTCAAAAGGTTCTGTCCAATCAGGTCCCGTAATAAATGGTGCAGTTATCAAACTCTTCTTGAGAGTCTCGAATGCCACCAAACATTCATCGTCAAATTTAAAAGGCACATCTTTCTCAAGCAAGTTGCACAACGGCTTAGATATCTTCGAGAAGTCCTTGATGAAACGCCAATAAAAACCCGCATGACCAAGAACACTACGGATTCCTTTCACAGAAATAGGTGGTGGAAGATTTTTAATGACTCCCACCTTGGCTTTGTCCACCTCAAGACCCTTGCTAGAGACTTTATGCCCAAGAATAATGCCTTCACGCACCATAAAGTGACATTTTTCCCAATTGAGCACCAAATTAGTTTCCACACACCTTTTGAGCATCGAAGGAAGATTATTCAAACATTCATCATATGAATGTCCAAAGACGGAGAAGTCATCCATGAACACTTCGACTTTGTTTCCAATCATATAAGAGAATATAGCCATCATACATCTCTGAAAAGTGGCAGGTGCATCACATAAGCCAAACGAAACTCTGCGAAAAGCAAACGTGCCAAATGGACAAGTGAAGGTAGTCTTTTCTTGATCTTCTGGTGCAATGCAAATTTGATTATACCCCGAATAGCCATCCAGAAGACAATAATACTCATGACCAGCCAACTTGTCAAGCATCTGATCAATTAATGGAAGAGGGAAGTGATCCTTCCTCATGGCTTTGTTCAACTTCCTGTAATCCATGCATACACTCCATCATGTGACTGTTCGAGTGGGGATGAGCTCGTTCTTATCATTTGCTACCACAGTTATACCTCCTTTCTTAGGTACACATTGCACGGGGCTCACCCAAGAACTGTCAGAAATAGGATATATGATTCCTGCATCTAGCCACTTCAGAATTTCTTTCTTCACCACTTCTTTCATGATAGGATTAAGTCTCCGCTGTTGCTTAACAGTCGGCTTACTACCTTCCTCTAGCAGAATTTTATGCATACAGTACGAAGGGCTGATCCCTTTTATATCTGCTATAGTCCATCCGATGGCCGATTTGAATTCTCTCAAAATCCTCAAGAGCTTGTCCTCCTCACTACTTGAAAGGTCAGATACAATAATAACAGGTAAAGTAGATGCATCACCTAAAAAAGCATACCTCAAGTGTTCAGGCAATGGTTTAAGCTCCAAAGTAGGTGCTTCCTCAATAGATGGTTTGAGCTTTCCTTCAGCATTCTTGAGATCAGTAGTACCAAGAGATTCAAATGGCATGTCTAGCTTTTGCCTCCAAGGAGAAGCATTTAGATATTGTAGTTGCTCATTGCCATTCTCATCGTCACTGTCAAATTCCCCCACTAAGGCTTTCACTAAGGCATTAGACATTAGCATATGATCAAGTTCTGAAGTTACCGTAGAATCAATCAAATCCACCTTTAAGCACTCCTCGTTTTCTGTAGGGAATTTCATTACCTTGAATACATTGAATGTCACATCCTGATCCTGCACCCTCATAGTAAGTTCACCTTTCTGCACATCGATCAAGCTACGGCCTGTAGCCAAGAAAGGTCTTCCCAAGATTTTGGGAATCTTCTTATCTTCCTCAAAATCCAAAATGACAAAGTCTGCAGGGAAGAAGAGCTTATCCACCTTTACTAACACGTCTTCCACGATGCCTCGTGGGTATGTAATAGAACAATCAGCCAATTGTAGAGACATGTAGGTGGGCTTTGGATCAGGCAAATTCAACTTTTTGAAGATAGACAATGGCATCAGATTGTTGCTTGCTCCCAAATCGCAAAGGCATTTGTCGAAAGACAACTTGCCAATGGTGCAAGGAATGGTGAAGCTACCTGGATCTTTAAGCTTTGGAGGTAATTTTTGTTGCGGCACAGCACTGCACTCTTCCGTTAGAGCAACGGTCTGAAGGTCATCCAGTTTCACCTTGAAAGAATACTCTTCATGAATTTTGCATAACTAGGCATTTGCTCCAGAGCCTCAACGAAAGGTATGTTAATGTGAAGTTTCTTGAACACCTTCAGAAACTTACCGAACTGCTTATCCAATTTTTGTTGTTGCAATCTCTTGGGGAAAGGTGGTGAAGGATGGAGCTGTTTCTCCCCTGTATTACCCTCAGGCAGAGTGTGTTCAACAGTAGTCTTCCTTGGTTCCGCCGCTTTCTCCTTTTGCTTCTCTTCTTCATCAACAACTTCAGCTTCTCCATCTTTTGCTTTTTCAACATCATCAACTTTTCCAGACCTTAAGGTGATAGCCTTTACTTGCTCCTTAGCTTCCTTCCTGCCTAGGACTTCAGTATTACTGGGAAGTGTGCCAGGTTGACGATTGAGCACAGTATTGGCTAATTGACCGATTTGATTTTCCTAGGTCTTGATAGAAACTGCCTGACTTTTGCACAACAGCTTGAGCTCCTTGAAATCAGCACTAGAAGGTAGAGCAGCTCCTCCTTGTTGAGGATATGATTGTCTTTGAGCGTAATACTGTGGTTTCTGGAATCTAGGTGGATTAAACTGTTTACTTACGCCTTGCTGATATGATTGCTGAATAGCATTCTGATTATTGTTCCAGCTGAAATTAGGATGATTTCTGTTGTTAGGATGATAAGTAGCTGGCACAGGCTGCTGCGGTCACTGATAATTGTTCACATACTGAACAGATTCATTAACAGGAGAACACTGATCCGTAGCATGAGAACCTGCACAAAGCTAACAGACCATAGCTATCTGATTGACTCCATAGTTGGCTAAAGAATCGACCTTCAAAAACAGCGCTTGGAGCTGCGCTGCAATAGCTCTAGCTGCATCAACTTCCAGAATACCGGCTACCTTTCCATGCATCATTCTTTGAGTTGGGTTTTGATGCTCATTTGCAGCCATAGTTTCAATAAGATTATAATCCTCAGTATAGCTTTTGGCCCACAAGGCGCCTCCAGCTGCTGCATCGAGCATGGGCCGAGATTGGGCCCCCAAACCATTATAGAAACCAGTGATCACCATCCAGTCAGGCATACCATGATGTGGACACTTTCTCAACATCTCCTTGTAGTGCTCCCAAGCTTCGCACATAGATTCTGTTGGTTGTTTTACAAACTGAGTAAGAGCACTCCTCATAGCTGCAGTCTTCGCCATTGGATAGAACTTTACTAGAAACTTTTGCGCAAGATCTTGCCAAGTAGTGATGGACGCAGCTGGCTCAGAATGTAACCAGTCCTAAGCTTTATCCCTCAGAGAGAATGGGAAAAGCCTCAGCTAGATAGCCTCATCAGTCACACCATTATATTTGAAAGTACTACAGATCTCGACAAAATTCCTGATATGCATGTTGGGGTCTTCAGTCGCAGCACCTCCGAAAGAAACAGAATTCTGCATCATCTGAATAGTGCCCGGCTTGATTTCAAAAGTGTTAGCCTGAATAACCGGATAAAGAATGCTTGACTGAATGTCATCAATTTTAGGCCGAGAAATGTCCAAAAGAGCTGGACCTGCTGCTAGAACTATACGATCACCCATGATTACTGGTTCTTTCTGCTCACTCTCTTTATCCGAATCTTCAAAATCTATCTTCTCCGGAATATCATGAACTGAGTCTATCTCCTCAGCCGTATCTAAAGTTCTCTTGCGAGTGCGAGAACGTGTTTGCATAAACGCTCGCTAGAGTACCTGAAACACAACCGAAAACAATAAGTAACACGTCTTAATCAATGAGTCCTAATGACCACTGATGGCAAGTACATAAACTAAACAAATACGCCGAGTCCCTAGCAGCGGCGCCAAAAACTTGTTAGGCACAAAACATGCGCTAATAATTCACGCAAGTATACGCGTTCCCAAGTAATATAGAATAAATTCTAGTTCGTTCCCACAGAGACACAGACTAATTATGTTCAATTAACACTTACTCACCAATGTATGATTACTTCTCAATGTCAAGACAATAACACTTAAATTTGATTAACTACTTATTAACTACAACTAACTACGAGAATTAAACACTTAATTGACACTTGAATTAACAATATTAAACACACATGAGATTATAACTTCATTACTACTTCCTTCAATAGTTATCGTTATTACCCTTAACATGTAACAATGATGATATTAATCGAACAATACGAAACTGATAAAAGCCAACTTTTATTGTACTAATACCATTCTACCAAACATCCACAATTAAGATAGAAGTTGAATATGTATCAATTATGTTAAGACCCTACATGTCTAGAGAATTTGACAACATAACGATTATGCACAAGTTATTCTTTATGATTACACAGGGCAAGTAAAATGGTTAGAGTTACCCACTAATCATGCATACACATACGTGAACCTATGCTAGCATGGCAAGTTCTAAACCTCAAGATCCACCGTCGCTTCACAAGAGATTAACAACCTATCTTATATGTTTGCGACGCACATAAGAAGAATAAGCACAACCTGTGCTAGATAATATACAATCATCACACACTAAGGTATTAAACAACTAACTAAAAAAATCCATAGTAAATCCGTTATGACCCCATGATCACGATTAGCCCATGATAAAACTCATCATCACCATAGGTTCATATGAAAACATGATAATACACACAATATAAACTAATAAAAATATTTATTAAAACTAGAGTACGTCACAAGAGTAATAAGGTCAAAGTAAAGAAAACTAGCATCCACTGATACAACGAATAAAAGAATCACAAGAAAATGTATGCTTCCTCTTCTTCGTTGTGATGTGCTAAAATAGTCTTCTTCCTTCTCTCCTTGCTCTTTGCTTGATAGCACACTTCTGTGAAACGTCCCTGAGAACTACTTATATAGAAGCCCATAAGAACCAGCCATCTCAGAAGTCCATCAGAATAAGGATTATAAAATTCAGTATTTAAATTCTCATCCCTGAGCGGCTGCCTAAGATTCCTGAGCGGGCGCCCAAGCTCCCAAGCGGCCGCCCAGCATCCTGAGCGGGCGCCCAAGCACCTTCTGGAAAATTCTGAATTCTGCTCCTGATTTTGCTGCGTTCTGCCCCCAACTTTCTACAACCAATGCCAAGCATTTCCCTAGGCTTATTTCTGATGAATTCTTCCTACATATGCAAGTTATACCCTGAAATGCAAAAACACTAGAAAAATGCATCAAATACACTAAATACCTGATTTCAAGACATCAATTCAAGCCATTATAAGACGTTCTAAGTGGTATAAAATGCCACTTATCAAAAGCCGAGGAAGAACTTGTGGTAGTTCGTAGGGAAGTTTCTGAGGAAGAAAAGAAGTTAGAGGAAGAAGAGAAAGTTGAAGAGCCAATTATAGTAGCTATGGGTGATCAAGCAAAAAATCCGAAGGCTTTGATGGACTATTCTAAGCCTAAGATTAATGACATTCAGTGTAGCATCATCAAACTAGACATCAGAGCTAACACTTTTGAGATTAAGTCGAGCATGATTCAGATGATACATAACTCAGTTCAGTTTGGGGGTTCTCCTACTGAAGACCCCAACATGCTCATCAGGGATTTCATCGAGATCTGCGACACTTTCAAATTTAATGATGTGACTGAGGATGCTATTAAGCTACGACTCTTCCCATTCTCTCTGAGGGACAGAGCTAAGTGCTGGTTACATTCTCTACCAGCAGGGTCTATCACAACTTGGGAAGATCTTGCTCAAACATTTCTCACTAAATTCTTCCCCATGGCGAAGACTACATCAATCAGAAATGCTCTTACTCAGTTTGCTCAACAAACTGGAGAATCTATGTGTGAGGCTTGGGATCGATATAAGGATATGCTAAGGAAGTGCCCACACAATGGCATGCCTGATTGGATGATTATCAACTATTTCTACAATGGATTGGGTCCTACTTTTAGGCCCATGCTTGATGCAGCATCAAGAGGAGCCCTGTGGGCTAAAAGCTACGATGAAGCTTATGAACTTATTAAATTGATGGATGTAAATGAGTACCAGAATCCTTCCCAGAGACTGTCTCAGGGAAAGGTAGCAGGAATTCTGGAGTTGGACGCAGCAACTACTATCGCTGCCCAACTTAAGGCTTTGACAATAAAGGTGGATAATTTGGCTAATTATGGAGTTAATCAAATCACTAGTGTTTGTGAGCTTTGTGCTGGTGCACATGAGACTGAGCAGTATGCAATTTCTAGTGAATCAGCTCAGTTCGTGAGCAACTTCCAACGATCGCAGTAACCTGTGCCAGCCACCTATCATCCTAAAAACCGCAATCATCCTAATTTCAGTTGGAGAAACATTCAGAATGCGGTTCAACAGCCTTATCAGCGGTGTCCAACTAAGCTGTACAACCCCCCTGGTTTTCAGCAATCGCGGTATGCACCAAGACAATAACTCCAGCTGCAACAAGCTAATGAAAAATCTGAATTAGAGGAGTTGAAGCTTATGTGCAAGAGTCAAGCTGTTTCTATCAAGACCTTGGAAAATCAGATTGGGCAAATTGCTAATGCCTTACTAAATCGTCAACCTGGTACATTGCCTAGTGACACTGAAGTGCCAGGAATGAAGGAAGTTAAGGAGTAGGTAAAGGAAATCAATTTGAGGTCTGAGAAGGTTGCGAATCCCGTACAAACTCAAGAGTTAACTGTAGAAACTGGGGCTGAGAAAGAAGCAAAGCAGCAGGATGAAGAAGTGGAACCAAGGAAGACTACTGTTGAGCACACTCCGCCTGAGGTTAATACAGAGGAGAAACAGATCTATCCTCCACCGCCTTTTCCTAAGCGACTGCAGAAGAAAAAGCTGGACAAGCAATTTGAGAAGTTTCTGGAGGTGTTCAAGAAACTTCATATCAACATACCTTTCGCTGAGGCTCTCGAGCAGATGCCTAGTTATGCACAGTTTATGAAAGGTATTCTCTCTCGAAAAGTGAACCTAGATGATTTAGAGACTGTCACTCTCACGGAGGAATGCAATGATGTGCTGCAGCAGAAGTTGCCTCCAAAGCTTAAAGATCCAGGAAGCTTTACTATTCCACGTACTATTGGAAAAGTTTCATTTGACAGATGACTTGGGAGCTAGCATCAATCTGATGCCTTTGTAAATCTTCAAGCAGTTGCATCTACCTGATCCTAAACTGACGTATATGATTTTTCAGTTGGCCGACCATTCTATTACATGTCCGCGAGTTATTGTGGACGATGTTTTGGTCAAGGTTGATAAACTCATATTTCCTGCTGATTTTGTAATTTTTGATTTCGTAGAGGATAAGAAGATTCCCATAATCTTGGGAAGACCTTTCTTGGCAACTGACCGAACCTTGATCGATGTGTAGAAGGGTGAGCTTATAATGTGACTGCTGGATCAGGATGTTACCTTTTATGTGTTCAATTCTATGAAATTTCCTACTGATAATGAGGAGTGCTTAAAAATATAGTTGGTCGATTCGATGATCACATCGGAACTTGATCAATTGCTAAGGTCTGATGCCTTAAAAAAAGCCTTATTGGGGAATTCAGATAGTAAAGATGATGAAGGTGAAGAATAATTGCAATATTTGAATGCTTCTCCCTGTAAAAGGAAGATTGCTATGCCTTTTTAATCTCTTGGAATGGAAGAATTGAACAAAGCTCCTAAACACCTCAAGCCTTCTATTGAGAAAGCTCCATCTCTTGAGCTTAAGCCTTTACCTGAGCATTTGAGGTATGCGTTTTTAGGTGATGCATCTACTCTGCCCGTTATTATTACATCTGACCTTTCAGGTAGTGATGAGGAAAAGCTATTGAGGATTCTCAGAGAGTTTAAATCAACAATTGGATGGACTATAGCCGTTATTAAGGGGATCTGTCACACCCCCAACTTAAACAGCAAAATAAATATATCTATTACATCATTTTAATGAAGAATACACAACCAAATCCAAGATCTTACAGTTTAGGGTTTGGAACAGCCCAACACTACCAACTATTACATCTGATTACAAATACCGAGTCCTCACACAGCTATTATTACTTATTCTACCTGAGCTCGAACATAAGCATCAGCATCACAGGTCTTACGGGCAGTCTGCTTGAATCTAACCATAACTGCTAGCTGTAATATCAGGGTAAAGCAAGGAGTGAGCCAAATGCTCAACAAGTGCTAACAGTACGACAGAAAACATAAATTGAGATATACTTTTAAGAATGACAATGGAAAGACATAACCAATGATAACGAGAGATAAAACTATGTGAGATGGCATCATTTTGCTTGCATCAAAACAATTTTAAAATCATGTCTTAATAAAAATCATTTTATGACACTACGGATTACAGCCAGTGATCAGCCGCGAAGTAATCCCGAACCTCGCTGGGTTATAAAACATTAACAGGAATCCCTAGGCAACTTTTAAGCCTAATATAAGTATGGAAAGGACTCGCGTCTCAGTCCAGATCCACTATTCAAGAAAACATTTATCCCCCTTTGGGACTGAAAACCCACATTTTATTTATTTCAAAAGCTGATGCCGAATTGTACCAAAATCTCTTTTAACAGTAAATATTTTTATTAAGGGATTATAGATTAACTCGAAACATGGGAAATATGGTACTAAATCTCAGGGCCATGATTTACAAAACTTTACTCTATTAGGGTAACCAAAAGGTTTTCATATGTCAGAACTTGGACAGGAAAATATGGTGAGACTAATGGATAATATGAAGGGGTAATGCCAAACTGGGCTCAAAGCAATGGTTTCTCGTCAAGGTACAGGTGTTGGATCATTAAGAAGATAAGCTTCAAGAATACTATGGGTGTTAAGGTAATGATCTCTAGCTCAGGATGTATATATATATATCAGAATTGTCAAGCTTTAGGATAGGAAAGAGGGTATCAATCAATGAGGAATCATGTTGGTAAGTTTCTGACTATCAGAGTTCAAGGTAAGGTTCTATAGGGGTTCAAGTATCAGGATGAGATATCAATACTTAGGAATCATCAGCATGTTAATCAAGAGGATCAATCAAGTAATATAACAACTCTTTATTTTATCATGGCATTTAACTATCATGAAAATACTTTTGAACTACTTGCAATACATACTCGAGGGTTCATGGCATTTCTATATAATTCAAAGATAAGCAAGAGATACGCTTGATTTAAACATATCAAAATGACTCAGGATGATTGCATCGATATATATGAACTGTTTATAGTAAATATGAAGGTCAAGTTGAATCACTTGCCTTGAGATAGGCTGGTCTGGTCTGACTGGTAGGAGCAACTGGAGCTTCACTCGACTTTTATGGCAAGTTTTCTGTAATAACCCCAAAATTTTTCAACTTTTTGTAACCCTTGTGAATAGTGTTTTAGCTGAATGAGAAAACTTTTCACGCCACACTATGTAGGGGTTCTGTTATGGATATTCTGGGATTTTATTAGTACTATATGAAGTATATAAGTGTATGTAAATATCGTCAGAACCCAATTCCGAACACTTTGGTTTTTCCCGGAAATCCACAAGATACGGAGAGAATTGAGTATAAGGTAACAGGATAAAAAGGATTTAAATTAAAGGATTATAATAGAGGATCATAAAAAGGAATATAATGTATTGAGAAAGGTCAAGGGAACCTAAGTAATAAGATCCCGGGTATGATCCTTCAAACGATAAACGAGAACGAAAGTTAAGCGAACCGTGCAACAGATCAGCGGTCATTAGGCAAACGATTAGGGAGTTAATCAAAGGGTTTAAGGGGAGTGATGTCATCCAACCAATAGAAAGGAGACAAGGAAGGGAGGATGACATCATAGGGGTGACATAAGCATGACATGGAAGGAAGGAGGTGTGGTTGATTTAGGACCACACAAATGCAAGGACAAGGTGGTAATTTGCTAAATGGAAAACAAAACCAAGTCAACCAACTAGCAAATCATTTCATCAAAATCAAAAAATCAACCAAGGCCTTGTTCTTCATTCTTTGCTCTCGGCCTTTACACATTTTCAAAGCTTAAATTTTCAAAAATCAAGATCCAAGCATCCTTAATTGGTAAGAAAATTCCCTAACCTTCTTTATGCTTAGTAATGGCTATATCATAAGTTTAAGCCACAAATTCTTTCTCTAGCTTCTTGATTTAATCATTGGAGAAGACAATGAATAGTGTTTTCAAGTTTTAACTTGAGTTTTTTTTCTTGTTTTCTTGAAGATCCAAGCTTTCTTAAGACTACTCCAAGCTTCTTAAGGCTTCCTAGCTCAACCCACCACTTCAAGGAAGGTATACCTTTTTCAAACCCTAGGTTCATATATATTATAAAGTGATTTTGATGAGTAAGATGTTATGGTATCTTGTTGTTATGTTTAGAGTTGAGATTTGGAATGGTGGTGAAATGAAATGATAATTTAGTGGTTTTGATTTAAAGAAACTTAAAGCATGATTAAAGTTAGGTTAAGCATATGTATGAATGAGTAATATTGAATTGTTTGGGATTGTTATGATGTGATAAGGATGGGTGTTTGTTGTGTGTTGGATTTGAGGATGGTTTGTGTTGATTGTGGGTAGTTTAAAAAATGGGAAATCGCGTAAACATAGCCGTCGTAATGTCCGATTTTCTTTGGACTGTTTTTGTGCATAGCATTAGGACCCGAGAACCCCCTGTTAAATTGTGACCACTGCCATGTTTAGATAGCTCATGTTACGAGCTTCGTTTTGATATGTAGTTCGTCCGATTCCGATTTACGGTTTAGGAGAAACGACCGTTTCAAGTAACGGTGTTTCACGAACGAAACTTTTTCCCTCGCCTTACTTTGGAATGTAGGTTAAAGACCAAAAAGGATTAATTAATGTGTGAAACATTTATGGTAAGTGTGTTAGGCAGTTGGTAAGTCATTCGCGAAGGAATCGCGTTAAAACTCGTAAAGGTCAAGTTATTAAAAATGGTGGAGCCGAGGGTACCCGAGTGACTTAAGCGAATCGGTGAGCGTAAAACTAGCATTAGAGTCTAAGTTAGTTAAAGCATAGACTTACAAGTGATTTTGGTTTAATTCCAACTTACTTGTTGTTTATAGGTTGCCAGACTCGTCCCGAGCCTTTCTCACCCCCAAGTCGCTCAGGCAAGTATTCTATCCGATACACTGTTGTTGTGATGTAAATGTATGTATATGCATTATCTTGTGATATTGCATGATTGTTATTTAGCAAATGTTGCGATATATTGTAGCATGTGATATGGTATATATGCATGCCTGTTTTATATTCTTGAGATATATATCTGTTGGTTTATTTGATAATACCTATGCTAGAGGATAGTTGTATCTTGCATATACCCTTAGTATAGGGACCCAAGGGTGAAAATATTTTCGAAAACCGGGAGTCGAGGATCCCGAGTAGATTTAATATGGATATGGATATATATATATATATATATTTATATATATATATGGTTATAGTTTTCCAAACTATAAATCGAATAAGGTTTATTCGATAACTTTAAACTTCATTTTATTATTGAATATTATTTATAATATTCATTCGAGGTATTATGACTCAGCTTATTTTATTTATTGAATATTATTTGAATATTCATTTGAGGATCTATGACTCCGATTATTTGCTGAGATATATTCTTTATTTTATTAAAGAATAAGGTGTCGATAATCAAACTTATTTTTGATTATTCAAATAAAGATATTACTTTCGTATAAGTATATCTTTGATTATTTGCTATTCATTTCAAGTACAAGTTTTAATACTTCTACTTCAATTATTTTATAAAGATTATTTTTTTATGGGAATATTATTTAAATAATAATATTCAGACATTTTCTAAATATTCTGGGGACTGATTTACTTCATTAAATTAGCTTTACTCCAAACACTCTTTAAAGTGTTTTCGAGTCTTCAAAATGATTTTTAAAAGTTAGAGCGGATCCCAAAACTCATTTTTATATTTAAGATCTTCCTTTTTAAGGGGATTTAAATACTCGCTCAAAACCTGGGGAATCCGGCTCTGTGGTGTATTTTATATTCGCAATAAGGTTGCTGTTTTGATAAATGAACTAATTACTTACCCAATATTCGGGAAGTAAAATTCTTGGAACAAGTTAATCCATTAACAGGCATCGCCTGGGAAATATCGGTGAGTTTTTCCTTTCCAACTAGATACGACTTCTTGGTGAAGCCGTATCAACAAGTTTCTACTTGGGGAAAGTGGGGACAAGCTTTACGTTTCAGAGTCATGGATTTCATCTGAACTAGGAGTGGCGTAAGTGGCCGAGTAGCGCCGGCCCAGCCTTATTATATTGGCCCAAATGGCCTGGAAGTTCCGCTAAGGCGGTCCATTCCTTAGGAGTTCAGTGTTCGGTTGACAAGTAAATCCGACAGGTTCTCCTCTACATGTAGAAAATGGTGGGGTTGCACTACTACGACTGATCATCGTAAGTGGTCTTCCTGGCGCGGCAAACTCCCGTAATGAGTTCATCATCCAATTGGATAATTCTGCAACACTACCCGTAGCATTTCGATCGAAAGGCTACTAATGGGTGGTTGCCGAAGCATTGACAGGGTCAAACATTTTTACTGGTGTATCCATTGAATGAAGTATCTCGTAACTTCATCTCTTTTCAAAATATTTCAAAGAGCAAATATTTTCAAGTTTTATTTGTGGTCTCATCTATAAGATGACCTCGTGAATCTTATAATACTTTGAACGGTGATAGTTCAAGTAACTTTATAAATGATATAAGTGTGGGGAAGTATTGGTAACTTCATTCCTTGTTTTTACTTATATCTAGTAAGTAATTATCTTACACACGATAAAGATTTTAGTAAGTATCCATTTAGATACTGGTATTACTGTTATCACTACATATTATCTTGCGAGCTGTAAGGCTCACTCTTGCTTTATTTCTTCATCACACAACAACAGTTAGGAGAGATGGCCAGACTCCAGCAGACCCAGCGCAAGCGCGTGGGAAGCGTCCCGCGTCTTCCCGCTGATATTGTAGCTGCTATAGCTGCAGAGGTAGATCCATTGTAGTTTAGACCATCTACTTTTGAGAATCCAATTATGTATAATTATAACTTGTGGCAGATAATGGCAATTAACTGTAAATTATCAAGTAATCATTTTGGGTTGTAATAATTTTAAATTGTGGATTCAAAGACTTGTACTTATTTCAATTTCATCTCTGAGACTATAACGAGTTGTGGTGTGTGTTAGTGTGGGGTCACAGCATGAGGGTATTTATTATTAATTAAGTAAAGTGATATTGTGGAAAGAAAGACCGTGACAACCCGGATTCCCGACCCCGGATCTGGGGGTGTTACAGAAATGGTATCAGAGCTAAGCGTTATAAACCTCAGAGATGATGCGACGATAAAATAATAAACTCACAAAGATAATAAGAACTCTTGCCAAGTTCATGGTCGGACTACTTAAAGTAGTACTGACAGCTAAAACCCTTACGGGAACCCTTATAAATATCATGATAGTAATTTAGCTCGTTAATGTGTAGGCGCCTGAGATGGAGGACCCTGAGAGGTACGAGCGTGAGCATGATGAGGCATTGCTGGATGTTGAGGATCAGGAGGAGCCTGAGATGGAGGAGGATGAGGAGGACCCCCCAGAGGAGCCTGAGACGGAGGTCATTACTGTTTCAGATGAGGAGGACCCCTCAGAGGAGTCAGAGACAGAGGTTATTGCTATTCCAGATGAGGAGGACCCGGATGAGGTCCCAGTAGCTGAGGAGTGTGTTGGACCTATGGTAGTGTATGATGGTATCCCTTTACCCACACTTCCGGTGGTCAGAGCCCCTACCCCTCCACCACTATCTTGGATTCCTGATGATGACAGCTCAGAGACCCATACTTCCGAGCCTAGGCAGACCGAGGAGGCACCCTCAGCGGCTCCGGATTCACCACCTCTTGACCCTGCCCAGAGGCAGTCTTCGTTAGCTCATGGATATGTTCAGGATGTTTTGAGGACCCGAGTGGCTGTTGCCGAGGCCCGACTGGATGAGGCCAGGAGGGAGTTGGATGCAGAGAGGGCGGGTAGGCGTACCCGAGCTTATGAGACCAGGGCTTCTATACCCCGATCCTTGAGGAGGGAGCTTACAGGGATAGAGCTCACGTCCCGAGCGAGACTCAGATCTCTCCAGGGGGACAGGCATGGTAGGATCTCCAGGCGGCAGGCCGACTATATCTTCCGTCGTGCGATGGAAAGGGTTTGGGAGCTGACCCGTTCGGGTGTGTGATTCAGGATGGAGGATGGATTAGTCTAGTTGTCTAGTTAGCCGAGGCCTTAGTAAGAGCCAATTTTCCGGGATAGTTGACTTGTATATAGCATCCCTTTTTCTGACTAGACAGATAGACTCTTGTGTATCACTTTTGGGACAGATGACTGTAGCACTGTTGTACTTTTGACCAGATCAAACTATGTATTCTCGCATTATGTATATATTTGTTTCCTTTCAGTTCAGTTCCATAGTGACGGGATCACTGTTTTATTATTGTTATTACTGCACTTCGTATTAGAACTTTCTTAAAATAATAGAATTGCGATATACGTTCTCCCCATTATAAGAGCTGTGCAAGGCACAATGTTGTATATGATTGTGACCTAACGTTGAATTTTTTTTCCCAATAATTGTTTTTATTATTATCAGAATCATGCCGCCAAGAAAGATTGGAACTAGGGCGAACCCTGGGTCTGAGGACCAGGGAAGCCATAATCAGGACAATAGAAACCAAGATCACAGTGAAGAGGAAGATGAGGATTATGTGGAACAGGATGACTCCCTGTATGAAGAGGAAGAGGAAACGTATGATGTTGAGGGATTCGAGGTAGAGGCTGAAGAAGGAGAAACCGAGGTTGAGCAACCAGTACCAAACCCAGGCATGGATCCCATGAGCCAGTTCATGCAACTCCTAAGACAGAATTTGGAACGTCAACCCAACCCACCCCCTCAAGGAAGTAACAATGCTGTGGCAAACTCTTTCAGGGCTTTTAAGTCCCTTAAGCCCCCTGAGTTCCACGGATCAGCCGACCCAGTTGAGGCAAGGGCATGGTTAAAGGAAATGGAGAAATCTTTTGAGATTTTGAGTATCGATGAGGCACAGAAAACTGTATTTGCTACCTACCTTCTGAAAGGAGAAGCTAACTACTGGTGGGAGGCCAAGAAAAACATGGAGACAGATGCTATTATAACCTGGGAGAGATTTAGTCAGTTGTTTCTGGGAAAGTATTTCCCGAGGTTTATGGAAAACCAGATGGAGCTCAAGTTCTTGGAGCTAAAGCAGAATGATTTGTCTGTAGCAGAGTACGAAGCGAAATTTACTGAGTTATCAAGGTTTGTGCCGGAGTTTGTGAGCACCGAGGAAAAGAAAGCTAGGAGGTTTCAGCAGGGACTGAAACCATGGATTCAGAATAGGGTGGCAATCTTTGAGCTTACGGACTATGCCACTCTGGTGCAAAAAGCAACGATTGTAGAAGTCGGAAGTGAACAGATGCAGAAGGAAAGAGAGAAGAAAGGAATAAAGAGGAAAAGTATGAGCATGGGTGGAGGTTCCGCAGGAAGGAGCTTCCCAACTAGGTTTAATCGAGGAGCAGTGTCCCTACCAGGAAGGAACACTGGGTTTAAGCGACCAATGAGTGTGAGTGTGAGCCAGGGCGGCCAGAAGTCAAGAATGTCCTATTCCAACCAGTCTCGACCCCCATTGCCAACCTGTAACACTTGTGGAAGGAATCACACTGGGGAGTGTAAAGGAAAGCCAGTAACCTGCTTTAAGTGTGGGCAAGTGGGCCACTATTCTCACAAATGCCCTTCGTCAGCCCCTGCCGTCATTCCAACCACCACTTGTCATCAGTGCGGACGCCCAGGTCATTGGAAGAGAGAATGCCCAATGAACAAACCAGCAGCTTCGGGAGCAAGCAGGGCTGCTTCTAATAAGCCACCTACTGCGAGGACTTTCAACATGACAGTCCAGGATGCTATGAAAGATTCAGATGTGATAGCAGGTACCCTTTCTCTAAATTCAGTCAGTGCAAATGTTTTATTTGATTCGGGAGCAACTAAATCTTTTATATCAAAGGACTTTGCGCGTAGGTTAAGACTTAAGGCTAAACCCTTGATAGAACCCTTGCAAGTAGAAATAGCCAATCATGAGATTATTCCTGTTAACCAGATTCACCCCGCCTGCGAGATAGGCATAGGGGAGCAATCTTTCAGTGTTGATCTGATTCCTTTTAAATTAGGGGAGTTTGATGTGATTTTGGGAATGGACTGGCTATCTAGCAACGATGCTCAGATAGACTGTAAAGGGAAGAAAGTTAAGTTAAATATCCCCGGGAAGAAAGAAGTTATATTTAGAGGAAAGAGGCAGACGCAGAAATTTTTGACTATGGCTCAGGCCAAAAGGATGCTACGAAAAGGAAGTGAGGCTTACCTAGCCTATGTGGTGGACACACAGAAGGAGGTGCCCAACTTACAAGATATTCCAGTAGTCAACGAATTTGAAGATGTATTCCCCCAAGACCTTCCGGGATTACCACCCGATAGAGTGATTGAATTTGCTATTGAGTTGGCCCCAGGGACGGCGCCAGTTTCAAAAGCACCTTACCGGTTAGCCCCGTTAGAAATGAAGGAATTAGCTATCCAATTGCAGGAACTCTTGGATAAGGGTATGATAAGACCCAGTGTGTCTCCGTGGGGAGCACCAGTTTTATTTGTTAAGAAGAAAGATGGGAGCATGAGATTGTGCATAGACTATCGAGAGTTGAACAAGCTAACCATAAAGAACAGGTACCCATTACCTAGAATAGACGATCTGTTCGACCAGCTAAAGGATGCTGTTTATTTCTCCAAGATTGACCTGAGAACTGGATATCACCAACTAAAGATTAAGCCCGAAGATATTTCCAAGACAGCGTTCCGTACCAGGTATGGGCATTATGAGTTCTTGGTAATGTCCTTTGGATTAACCAATGCCCCAGCAGCCTTCATGGATTTAATGAATAGAGTATTTAAGAAGTACTTGGACAAGTGTGTGATAGTTTTTATCGATGATATTTTGATCTACTCAAGGACTGAGGCAGAACATGCAGAGCATTTGAGGATAGCTCTAGGAATACTCAGAGAGGAGCAGTTATATGCCAAATTCTCGAAGTGTGAATTCTGGCGGAATGAAGTACAGTTTTTAGGACATGTGATCAATAAAGAAGGAGTATTGGTCGACCCCTCCAAGATAGAGGCAGTCTCAAATTGGGAAAGGCCAACCACACCCACAGAGGTGAGGAGTTTCATAGGATTGGCCGGCTACTATCGTAGATTTGTGCAGGACTTTGCGAAGATCGCAGCCCCTTTGACACGACTTACTCGTAAGACAGAGAAGTTTGAGTGGACGGAGAAATGCGAGAACAGTTTTCAGGAATTAAAGAAAAGGTTGATAACGGCTCCGGTACTGGCATTGCCGGATGGAAAAGGAGATTTTGTGATATATAGTGACGCGTCGCACAAAGGATTAGGATGTGTGCTTATGCAGCACGGTAAAGTTATCGCGTATGCGTCGAGACAATTGAAGGAATACGAGGTTAGATATCCTACTCATGACCTTGAGCTCGCGGCAATAGTATTTGCTTTAAAAATTTGGAGGCACTACTTGTATGGAGAGAAGTGCGAGATTTTCACAGACCATAAGAGTCTCAAGTACATATTTACGCAGAAAGAGCTCAACATGCGCCAGAGGAGATGGTTAGAACTAATCAAGGACTACGATTGTGAGATTCTCTATCATCCAGGGAAAGCCAATGTGGTGGCTGATGCCCTTAGTAGAAAGGAAAGACTCAGAATGATAACGACCTCGGAAGAGTTGATAAGGGATTTTGAGAAAATGGAAATAGAGGTAAAGGTAACCGGAACCGGAACTGAAAAGCTTTTTGAGATCTCAATGCAGCCAGAATTATTGGAAAAGATCAGATTGTGCCAAGAGAAAATAATGAATGAAGACAGAAAGTCAATGACTGGAGAAGAGATCCATACTGAGAAAGATGATAAAGGGATAATGAGGTACTCCTACCGAATTTGGGTTCCGAATGTTCAAGAACTTAAAGATGAGATTTTGGATGAAAGCCATAGTTCAAGGTATTCCATTCACCCAGGAAGTACCAAGATGTATAGGGATTTGAAGGAATATTACTGGTGGCCCAACATGAAGAGGGACGTAGCAGAATGGGTGAACAAATGTTTGACTTGCCAAAGAGTAAAGGCAGAGCACCAGAGACCCAGTGGACTTTTGCGACCCCTGGAGATTCCCGAATGGAAATGGGAACAGATAGCGATGGATTTTGTTGTAGGCTTGCCAAGGACGAAAGCCAATCACGACGCCATTTGGGTAATTATAGACCGATTGACAAAGTCAGCTCATTTCATTCCTATCAATGAGAGATATACAGTCGATAGACTGGTGGACATTTACCTTAAGGAAATAGTGACGCGACATGGAGTCCCAGCGTCCATTGTCTCAGACCGAGACCCAAGGTTCAACTCCAGATTTTGGAGGAGCTTTCAGGAATGTGCGGGGACCAAGTTAAATATGAGTACCGCGTACCATCCCCAGACGGATGGACAGAGTGAAAGGACCATCCAGACACTAGAGGATATGTTGAGAGTCTGTGCAATAGACCTTAAAGGAAGTTGGGATGATCACCTGCCGTTGATCGAGTTTTCTTATAACAATAGCTTTCATGCTAGCATCGGGATGCCGCCTTATGAGGCCTTGTACGGAAGAAGGTGTCGATCTCCCTTATACTGGGATGAAGTAGGAGAGCGGAAGATGCTCGGACCCGAAGTGGTCCAAAGGACCAAAGATATAGTGGATCTTATCAGAGGGCGACTTGTAGCAGCCCAAGACAGACAGAAGAAATATGCAGACCTAGCCCGAAAGGACAAGGAATATGAGGTAGGGGACTTAGTACTGTTGAAAGTATCCCCTTGGAAGGGATTAATGAGGTTCGGAAAGAAAGGAAAACTAAGCCCAAGATACATTGGACCTTTTGAGATATTAAGACGGATTGGAAAGTTAGCTTACGAGCTAGCCCTACCCCCTAATTTGCAACAAGTTCATAATGTGTTCCACGTGTCAATGCTAAGGAGGTATCATCGAGATGCCAGGCACATAGTGGAGTACGAGCAGGTGGATATGCAGCCAGATCTAACTTACGTGGAGAAGCCAGTAAGGATTATGGATAAGAAGGAGCAGGTGCTTCGGAACAAGGTGATCAAGCTAGTCAGAGTACTATGGCAGAATCATAATGTGGAAGAATCGACTTGGGAACTAGAGAGCGCAATGCTAGAAAAGTACCCCCAATTGTTTTCTGTTTGATTCCGGGACGGAATCCTTTTAAGGAGGGGAGACTGTAATAACCCCAAAATTTTTCAACTTTTTGTAACCCTTGTGAATAGTGTTTTAGCTGAATGAGAAAACTTTTCACGCCACACTATGTAGGGGTTCTGTTATGGATATTCTGGGATTTTATTAGTACTATATGAAGTATATAAGTGTATGTAAATATCGTCAGAACCCAATTCCGAACACTTTGGTTTTTCCCGGAAATCCACAAGATACGGAGAGAATTGAGTATAAGGTAACAGGATAAAAAGGATTTAAATTAAAGGATTATAATAGAGGATCATAAAAAGGAATATAATGTATTGAGAAAGGTCAAGGGAACCTAAGTAATAAGATCCCGGGTATGATCCTTCAAACGATAAACGAGAACGAAAGTTAAGCGAACCGTGCAACAGATCAGCGGTCATTAGGCAAACGATTAGGGAGTTAATCAAAGGGTTTAAGGGGAGTGATGTCATCCAACCAATAGAAAGGAGACAAGGAAGGGAGGATGACATCATAGGGGTGACATAAGCATGACATGGAAGGAAGGAGGTGTGGTTGATTTAGGACCACACAAATGCAAGGACAAGGTGGTAATTTGCTAAATGGAAAACAAAAACAAGTCAACCAACTAGCAAATCATTTCATCAAAATCAAAAAATCAACCAAGGCCTTGTTCTTCATTCTTTGCTCTCGGCCTTTACACATTTTCAAAGCTTAAATTTTCAAAAATCAAGATCCAAGCATCCTTAATTGGTAAGAAAATTCCCTAACCTTCTTTATGCTTAGTAATGGCTATATCATAAGTTTAAGCCACAAATTCTTTCTCTAGCTTCTTGATTTAATCATTGGAGAAGACAATGAATAGTGTTTTCAAGTTTTAACTTGAGTTTTTTTTCTTGTTTTCTTGAAGATCCAAGCTTTCTTAAGACTACTCCAAGCTTCTTAAGGCTTCCTAGCTCAACCCACCACTTCAAGGAAGGTATACCTTTTTCAAACCCTAGGTTCATATATATTATAAAGTGATTTTGATGAGTAAGATGTTATGGTATCTTGTTGTTATGTTTAGAGTTGAGATTTGGAATGGTGGTGAAATGAAATGATAATTTAGTGGTTTTGATTTAAAGAAACTTAAAGCATGATTAAAGTTAGGTTAAGCATATGTATGAATGAGTAATATTGAATTGTTTGGGATTGTTATGATGTGATAAGGATGGGTGTTTGTTGTGTGTTGGATTTGAGGATGGTTTGTGTTGATTGTGGGTAGTTTAAAAAATGGGAAATCGCGTAAACATAGCCGTCGTAATGTCCGATTTTCTTTGGACTGTTTTTGTGCATAGCATTAGGACCCGAGAACCCCCTGTTAAATTGTGACCACTGCCATGTTTAGATAGCTCATGTTACGAGCTTCGTTTTGATATGTAGTTCGTCCGATTCCGATTTACGGTTTAGGAGAAACGACCGTTTCAAGTAACGGTGTTTCACGAACGAAACTTTTTCCCTCGCCTTACTTTGGAATGTAGGTTAAAGACCAAAAAGGATTAATTAATGTGTGAAACATTTATGGTAAGTGTGTTAGGCAGTTGGTAAGTCATTCGCGAAGGAATCGCGTTAAAACTCGTAAAGGTCAAGTTATTAAAAATGGTGGAGCCGAGGGTACCCGAGTGACTTAAGCGAATCGGTGAGCGTAAAACTAGCATTAGAGTCTAAGTTAGTTAAAGCATAGACTTACAAGTGATTTTGGTTTAATTCCAACTTACTTGTTGTTTATAGGTTGCCAGACTCGTCCCGAGCCTTTCTCACCCCCAAGTCGCTCAGGCAAGTATTCTATCCGATACACTGTTGTTGTGATGTAAATGTATGTATATGCATTATCTTGTGATATTGCATGATTGTTATTTAGCAAATGTTGCGATATATTGTAGCATGTGATATGGTATATATGCATGCCTGTTTTATATTCTTGAGATATATATCTGTTGGTTTATTTGATAATACCTATGCTAGAGGATAGTTGTATCTTGCATATACCCTTAGTATAGGGACCCAAGGGTGAAAATATTTTCGAAAACCGGGAGTCGAGGATCCCGAGTAGATTTAATATGGATATGGATATATATATATATATATATTTATATATATATATGGTTATAGTTTTCCAAACTATAAATCGAATAAGGTTTATTCGATAACTTTAAACTTCATTTTATTATTGAATATTATTTATAATATTCATTCGAGGTATTATGACTCAGCTTATTTTATTTATTGAATATTATTTGAATATTCATTTGAGGATCTATGACTCCGATTATTTGCTGAGATATATTCTTTATTTTATTAAAGAATAAGGTGTCGATAATCAAACTTATTTTTGATTATTCAAATAAAGATATTACTTTCGTATAAGTATATCTTTGATTATTTGCTATTCATTTCAAGTACAAGTTTTAATACTTCTACTTCAATTATTTTATAAAGATTATTTTTTTATGGGAATATTATTTAAATAATAATATTCAGACATTTTCTAAATATTCTGGGGACTGATTTACTTCATTAAATTAGCTTTACTCCAAACACTCTTTAAAGTGTTTTCGAGTCTTCAAAATGATTTTTAAAAGTTAGAGCGGATCCCAAAACTCATTTTTATATTTAAGATCTTCCTTTTTAAGGGGATTTAAATACTCGCTCAAAACCTGGGGAATCCGGCTCTGTGGTGTATTTTATATTCGCAATAAGGTTGCTGTTTTGATAAATGAACTAATTACTTACCCAATATTCGGGAAGTAAAATTCTTGGAACAAGTTAATCCATTAACAGGCATCGCCTGGGAAATATCGGTGAGTTTTTCCTTTCCAACTAGATACGACTTCTTGGTGAAGCCGTATCAACAAGTTTCTACTTGGGGAAAGTGGGGACAAGCTTTACGTTTCAGAGTCATGGATTTCATCTGAACTAGGAGTGGCGTAAGTGGCCGAGTAGCGCCGGCCCAGCCTTATTATATTGGCCCAAATGGCCTGGAAGTTCCGCTAAGGCGGTCCATTCCTTAGGAGTTCAGTGTTCGGTTGACAAGTAAATCCGACAGGTTCTCCTCTACATGTAGAAAATGGTGGGGTTGCACTACTACGACTGATCATCGTAAGTGGTCTTCCTGGCGCGGCAAACTCCCGTAATGAGTTCATCATCCAATTGGATAATTCTGCAACACTACCCGTAGCATTTCGATCGAAAGGCTACTAATGGGTGGTTGCCGAAGCATTGACAGGGTCAAACATTTTTACTGGTGTATCCATTGAATGAAGTATCTCGTAACTTCATCTCTTTTCAAAATATTTCAAAGAGCAAATATTTTCAAGTTTTATTTGTGGTCTCATCTATAAGATGACCTCGTGAATCTTATAATACTTTGAACGGTGATAGTTCAAGTAACTTTATAAATGATATAAGTGTGGGGAAGTATTGGTAACTTCATTCCTTGTTTTTACTTATATCTAGTAAGTAATTATCTTACACACGATAAAGATTTTAGTAAGTATCCATTTAGATACTGGTATTACTGTTATCACTACATATTATCTTGCGAGCTGTAAGGCTCACTCTTGCTTTATTTCTTCATCACACAACAACAGTTAGGAGAGATGGCCAGACTCCAGCAGACCCAGCGCAAGCGCGTGGGAAGCGTCCCGCGTCTTCCCGCTGATATTGTAGCTGCTATAGCTGCAGAGGTAGATCCATTGTAGTTTAGACCATCTACTTTTGAGAATCCAATTATGTATAATTATAACTTGTGGCAGATAATGGCAATTAACTGTAAATTATCAAGTAATCATTTTGGGTTGTAATAATTTTAAATTGTGGATTCAAAGACTTGTACTTATTTCAATTTCATCTCTGAGACTATAACGAGTTGTGGTGTGTGTTAGTGTGGGGTCACAGCATGAGGGTATTTATTATTAATTAAGTAAAGTGATATTGTGGAAAGAAAGACCGTGACAACCCGGATTCCCGACCCCGGATCTGGGGGTGTTACATTTTCCCTCATCTCGAGATCTACATAAATAATAATAATCCTCATTATAATATATTCTTACCATCTTAACCTATTTACAACCCGAAATTAAACATGAATGGCACTTAGGCCTATACGCACCTAATTTATATCCACCTTTATATTTCCAATGTACACACGTAGCCACATAATCACATATCGTATATTAATATCAAATAACACCATATATACCATAATGCAACACTAGGCTTGGATGATCTCGACTCACCATTTAAGTCACTTGGTCGCTAAACTAGACAAAGTCTTCAAATTTTGGCTCCCTAACTCGATGTGCCTTTCCTAAATTATCCAAAACCTATTGACCCTCACTTGTGCCTTTTGCTCTACTGACCTTATACCATCTTACAACTATGGTGGTCGACCTAATACTCACTTCTAAGTGTTCTAAAACTATGTGATAAGTGAAAGTGCTCACTGGTGCAAATTTCAGAATGATAACTATAGTTTCTTGAGTGCATTAGGCACTCTTAAACTACAAGTTTTCCTTCAAAACTTTTACACAAGACTCTCCTGACCTAAGGGCATCTCACAAGCTTGATGTGGCTCAAGGGCCTGACTTGGGCCTTCTTGGGCCTAAGCTAAAAGTCCAAGGTTCCTTTGCTTTTCTGGGCAGAAAATGCCCTGAATTGAATTAACTTGTGGCAAATGGTTCTAACTCATATCCTATGCACTATGATTGGAAAAACTTCTCTGACACTCCCTCTAACTAAGACCCAATTGGGCCTAAGGAGGGCCTACCCATGACATGGTCAAATCTCCCTATTTCTAAGTTGCAACAAAACTGTCCCCCGCTGGACAGATTTTGTTATTCTACTTGTGCACCTAACCAAATGATATGCAAACCTCCAACCAACTCCTAAAACCTTTTGTATACTCCCAATACTAACTTCTGGTGGCTTGGGCCTCAAAGTTCACATCAATGATATGGTAAAAACTAACTCTAAACCTCAGGGTACTAAACTGATTTTTCTGCAGAAACTATAACTCTCCTTTTCCAAGGTTTTGACTTGACAAACTCAACTAACAACAACTCAATACTTAAACCAAGACTTATACATGGTAATCTACTGAAATAACTCCCTTATTCTCAAAATAACCTTGGGTGAGATCATCCATGCCCAAAAACAATAACATGCAACTAAATATATAACATGCTACTCATGGAAAGCACATAACAAGATTTCGGCTAGGCATAAAGTTTTAAATGCTGGCAAAATCGACTTGCACCTAATACTCATCCTTAATAATCATGATATATAACTTCTTTTAAGTATTAATAAGAAATTTATCATGGAAACAATCTATTTTAAGCACACATATTCCGCATTTATAGATTTTTAAACATAACAACATGATTTCGAAAAGAATAGCATGCAAAACATGGTTGATCATCATTTTAATGTCTTAAAACTAGCATGCATGGCTAAACATAAATACATAATGAAATTTCAGTAGCATGCAAAGGATTTTAAAGCATGAAATCTCCATAAAACACTTAGTTAGCACATATACATAATATATCTCATAGAGAGCTCTTGAATTCACAAGAATCAAGAGTTTCTCTTTGGAGATCACATAAGAACTACACATGCATCCATGGAACTTCAACTTCCAAGTCTCAAAACACTTGGAAAGGATATAAGATGAATGTAGGTAAAAGATTTACACTTGGGAAGATGAAGAATGAATTGAAAAATGGAAGGGGGGTAGGGAATTTGGCCTTCGGCCGAGAGCAAGGTGGGAGGGGGAAAAGAGAGAAAATTTGTGGTGTGTTGGAGTGTGGAATGAGTGGAATGATTTCTCCCACTTTGATTTTTTTGTTTTATGCTTTTTGGTTGACAAATAATGAGTGGAAGTGAGAACTTACAAAGATGTCCTTTAGCTAAAGTTAGGCCATTTTGCATGCAAGGCTAATGTAATAATCAAATGAGTTAGTGGGGTTGGAAAAGTCTTATTTGCCCTTTGAGAGAATAGAAGGGTGATTTGCATGCATGGTCTCTTATGTAATTTGATAAATATGACAACTAAAATTTATAATGATTTATTTTTATAAAATAAAATACAAGTTCAAAAATTATAAAATTTATACCATAAAATAACTTGGATTTTTAGAGACTTTATAAAATCATTTTCAAAATTTGTGAACAAAATACCTTTTAAAAGAAAAAATTTCCAAACCTTAGAATATTCCTTATAAATCAAAAATAAAGAAATTAAATAAACTCTTGCTTTGAAAAATCATATACTACACAAAGCAAATTTATAATGCCGAAATTTTCACTCACACTAGCGTACAATCATTGAATATATTTTTATTTGACTTTAATATTATACCAAATCCATAAATAATATTACATAAAATGTCGGTCGTAACAGGATTAGCCCTTCTTACAGTATGTATAAAATTCTGCTAGAGGAAGGTAGCAAGCCTACAGTCGAGCAGCAAAGAAGACTTAATCCTATCATGAAGGAAGTAGTGAAGAAGGATATTCTGAAGTGGCTAGATGTAGAGATCATCTATCCTATCTCTGACAGTTCATGGCTAAGCCCGGTTCAATGTGTACCAAAGAAAGGTGGTATTACTGTGGTAGCAAATGAAAAGAATGAGCTTATCCCTACCAGAACAGTCACGGGGTGGAGAGTCTGCATGGACTATCGGAAGCTGAACAAAGCCACTAGGAAGGACCATTTCCCATTGCCCTTCATTGATCATATGCTTGACAGATTGGCTGGTCATGAGTATTAGTGTCTTCTGGATTGCTATTCGGGTTACAATCAGATTTGTATCGCTCCAGAAGATCAGGAGAAGACTACCTTCACTTGTCCATTTGGTACTTTCGCCTTCAGAAGAGTTTCTTTTGGTCTGTGTGGTACACCAGCCGCATTTTAGAGATGTATGATGGCCATCTTTTCTGACATGATTGGCCAGAATGTGGAGGTGTTCATGGATGACTTCTCAGTCTTTGGTGATTTTTTTGATGAATGCTTGCAGAATCTGGGACACGTTCTCAAGATTTATGTTAAGACCAATCTGGTTCTTAATTGGGAGATATGTCATTTGATGGTGCGTCAGGGCATTATTCTCGGGCACAAGGTTTCTAATAAAGGCCTAGAGGTGGACAAGGCCAAGGTGGGGGTCATTGAGAATCTTCCTCCACCAATTTCTGTTAAGGGAATTCATAGTTTTCTTGGTCATACGGGTTTCTACAGGCGTTTCATCAAAGATTTCTCAAAAATTTCAAAGCCTT
This sequence comes from Apium graveolens, assembly GCF_009905375.1. Classification (NCBI taxonomy): domain Eukaryota; kingdom Viridiplantae; phylum Streptophyta; class Magnoliopsida; order Apiales; family Apiaceae; genus Apium; species Apium graveolens. The sequence continues at coordinate 167,338,960 of NC_133651.1, forward strand.
TGTGCAGTCTGTTAGAGAAAGATGTTCCTTTTAAATTTGATGATGAGTGACTTGCAACTTTTGATACATTGAAAAAGAGTCTAATTACGGCACCTGTCATAACTGCACCTGATTGGAATGAGCCTTTTGAGATGATGTGTGATGCAAGTGACTATGCAGTTGGAGCAGTTCGTGGGCAGAGAAAGAACAATATATTTTATGTGGTCTACTTTGCTAACAAGACTCTAAATGGTGCTCAACTGAATTACACTACTACAGAGAAAGAACTTTTGGCTATTGTCTACGGTTTTGAGAAATTTTGATCTTATCAACTTGGGAATAAGGTGACAGTTTTCACTGATCACACCGCCATTCGATATCTCATCTGAAAGAAGGACTCAAAGCCTAGATTGATTCGATGGGTTCTTTTGCTCCAAGAATTTGAACTAGAGATCAAGGACAGAAAAGGAACTGAAAATCAAGTTGCTGCTTATCTCTCGCGTTTAAAGAATCCTAATGCTACTTCAATGGACAAGAAATTGATAAATGACTCTTTTCCCGATGATCAGTTGTTTGGAGTGCAAGAATAAGAACCGTGGTTTGCAGATATTATGAGCTATCTTGCGAGTAATATCATGCCTCCTGACTTATCTTATGCTCAAAGGAATAAGTTTCTTCATGAGATGAAGTGGTATATGTGGGATGAGCCATTTCTTTTTCGCCTAGAAGCTGACCAAATCATCAGGAGATGTATTCCTTATAGCGAAACAGGGGGGATCTTGCGAGATTGCCACTCAACGGCTTATGGAGGATATTATGGTGGAGAAAAGACAGCAGCTCGTGTTCTTCAAGCAGGTTTCTTTTGGCCAACAATGTTTAAAGATGCTCATCGGTTCATTTTGAAATATTATCGATGTCAACATGTGGGTAATATGTCTAAAAGGGATAAGATGCCTCTTAATGTGCTTCTCGAGGTTGAGGTCTTCGATGTTTGGGGAATTGACTTCATGGGGCCATTTATCTCATCTTGTAACAATCAGTATATCTTGTTGACAGTTGATTATGTGTCGAAATGGGTTGAAGTTAAGGCGTTTCCAACAAATGATGCGGAAGTGGTGCTTAATTTTCTGCACAAGTAGATATTCACAAGGTTTGGAACTCGAAGAGTCATAATCAGTAATGAGGGGTCGCATTTTTGCAATCGCAAGTTCACTGCTATGATGAAAAGGTATAATGTGAATCATCGCATCGCTACGGCTTCTCTTCCTCGGACAAATGGTCAAGCTGAGGTATCTAACAGAGAGATCAAGTGCATTTTGGAGAAAGTGGCATGTCCATTAAGGAAGGATTGGTCTTTGAAGCTTGATGAAGCTGTTTGGGCGTATAGAACAGCATATAAGACTCCATTGGGAATGTCGCCGTTTGAGTTGGTGTATGGTAAGGGGTGTCATTTGCCTGTGGAGCTTGAGCATAAAGCATATTGGGCTTTGAAGAAATTGAATCTGAACTTGACGAGTTTCGACTTCAATCTTATGAGAACAACAAGATGTATAAGGAGAAAGTCAAGAGGTGGCACGATCGGGGTCTAGTGCTCAAGAAATTTGTGCCAGGGCAACAAGTTCTTTTATTCAACTCTCATCTCCGTCTTTTTCCTGGAAAGTTGAAGTCAAGATGGTCAGGGCCCTTCATAATCAAAACTGTGTTTCCACATGGAGCGGTGGAAATTTTTGAGAATGATCCGGGCCAAGCATTCAAGGTAAATGGTCAACGGTTAAAACATTATTATGGTGACATGGCAACCCACGAGGTGGTTAGTGCCGTTTTATTGTCCACTTGATCTCAAGATTCTACGTCGAGCTAGCGACGTAAAAGAAGCGCTTTTTGGGAGGAAACCCAAGTTTGTTGTACATTAATAAGTAGAGGAAGCAAGAAGAAAAGAGAAAATCATAAAAAAATCAAAAAAACGGAAAAATTCAGGTCTGACTACAGAAGCCTGGCACGCCCGCACTGTCCCAGCACGCAGCCGCGCCATTTACACAGAAACACCGTGCGCCCACGATGTTACAGCGCGCGGCCGCGCCGGTTTGGCAGAAGTAGCGCGCGTCCGCGCTGTCTCAGTGTGTGGTGGCGCCGTGTCCCGACTTTAAAAAAAATAAAAGGCAGTTGGGGGGAAAACGGGAATTTTGTCCCAAAATCAATTCCCAACCAAATTTTACTCCCCCACATCCCATAATTCCCTATCCAAATCAAACCCATTACTCCCATTATTCCCATAATCAAATCCCACTTCTATTCCATATCTAATTCTCTTTTCACCACCTATATATACAAACCTCATACACAAACTTATTCACCAATTCACAAACTCTCAGACACAAATTCTCTCTCAAACACAACTCTTATTCTCTCTAATCAATTTCCATGGCACCCAAGAGACAAATAACTCCATTCGATAGCAGCGCCACCAATTCTTCAACTTCGAGTGGTGTGAGGCCCAAGTTTTCTACTCATGAGGCTGAGGAGGAGTACACGAGGCTTCTCGCGAAGCCTATTGCTAAGGAGAGAGGTTTCCTGCCATTTGGGAATGATGGTAAGCTTTTGAAGATGATCTTAGAGATGGGATGGGTTCCTTTTTGCGAGGCACCAGCTGCTGTGCCTATGAGTATGGTTTGTGAGTTCTATGCGAATGCCAAGGCCGAGAAGAATGGCTTCACTGTGGTGCGAGGGAGGACGGTAGAGTATAGTGTAGAGGCTATGAGGACTGTGATTGAGCAGCCCACTAGGAAGGTGGGGCAGGACACTTGGAACGATAAGACTCTAGAGGACTTTGATCTGGATCTTATTATTATTACTCTGTGATTTTCAAGAGGGGCACAGTCGCCGAGTATTCTACGTTTCTGGCGTCCAGCATGAAAAGGTTTGCCCGTGCATGGAACGCTTTTATATGTGCTAATATCATGCCATCGTCGCATGTGCATGAGGTTACTGTGGAGTGTGCACATCTTCTATGGGGCATTCTGCAGGGTTATTATGTAGATTTGGGGATGGTGATATACCAGGGGATTCTGAGGTTCTTGAGGGGGAACACTATGGGGTCTATTCCGTATGCGTCAGTGGTGACAAAGCTGTGCATGGCAGTTGGTGTGCATTGGCCCGCACATGAGCAGTTGCAGATTCCGAATGCTCCGATCGATAGCACTACTTTAGCTACGATGCAGGAACGTGATGGAGGCAAGCCCGATCTGAAGGGGCTTGGGTATTCTTTTGACCACCTACCTGGTGGGAGGCCAACTGCTGGTCAGGCGAGCAGGACTGCATGGAGATCTCAGTTAGGAGATGAAGGAGGACCATCGCAGCAACAGCAGGAGGCAGCAGGAGCGGACATGGGATATGGTTTAAGTTCGACGTAGTATAGGCGTCTTGCGAGGAGGATGGATGCGATGCATGACATCCATAGTCGTTTTGCACAGGATCTCACCCAGGCACTTGGGACTGCATTTAGAGCCACCAGAGTCGACATTCAGTGGCCAGTTTTTGGTAAGGACTCTGTGTATCTGCCTCCTGACACACCTGACACTCCACCCCTTGAGGGTGAGGATTCTGATTCAGAGTAGGTATGCCTGATTTCGTACTATTACCTCCACTGAGGACAGTGAATATTTTAAGTTTGGGGGTTGTAGCTGAAGGAATATGTTTGTGCGAGTCTCATATAGTTTACATGTTCATGATAGTTTAGTTCATTTAGTTTGCATATTTTTCCATGTAGTTTTTTTTTATTTTGGTAGTTTTATGATAATTTGTTCATGTAGTTTCATGCATTTGCATTATAACATGATCCCTTCGATAATTTTCCCGATTGACTTACGATATTGATGCTAGTGTCGTGATGTCGTATTTAGTGATGTTGAGTCTTATTGGATTGATTTGCATGCTAGAGACACTTGTATTTCACTAAGTCTTATAGGTTGCTAGAGTGCTAGATTATGATCATGGTTTATTTGATTTGTCGAGGTTTAATTGTTTGTTTATTTTCAGAATTTAGGGTATTCTCTTAATAATAAAAGACATGGATATTTAAAAATTAGAAAAATTGGATTTCATTGCTAGTTGTGTGGCTAGGTGTCAAATGGCTAGTAGTCGGCTCATATTTTCATGAGTAGTCTAGGGCTGCATGAGATGGAGCGCAACGCACTCATTCGAAAATTGTGAAAGAAAAGAAAAAAAAGAAAGAAAGGAAAAAAAAGAATAAGTGTTATGTATAATTGATCACAAGTGGGCTCTTTAGTACTCGAGTTATTAAGTTCTTAGGGGACTTTATGCCTAGTGACCTAAGGCTTTTATGGTCTGGGATCTGCTAACCTAACGCTCGCTACATGGGTGTTATTGTGAATAAAAGCATGAATCTGTATAAAACTCCAATATAAGAATTGAAGTGTTATAAGTTATTTTGAGTCTAGCTTTTTATTTTATTTATATCCTTGCGATTGCCTTGATGAGTAGTGAGTCATGATTATTGATCTAGTTGCGATAGTATATCTGTAAGCATCTTCACACACACAAGTCACTAGTTTGTAAGTTGATTTGTATGATTTGGTTGATCTTCATGCGAGTAACTACAATTTTTAATATGTTATTTGTTGGTTGGTTGAGTTATTCTATTGGGGATCGTTGCATTCATATAGTTGCATTCATGCATTTTTGTTTCTCGTTCTTTGATTCTGTTTATGCTTGAGGACAAGCATCGATTCAAGTTTAGAGGTATGTTGAGTGGCATTTATGGCACTTTATTATGCTCTAATAAGCTTTGAATTGATGCATTTGTACTCAATTTGTTATGTGTTTAAATGTTATTTCTAGTGTTTTTGCATTTCAGACACTATTCAGGTAATCATGTGAATTAGCATTGTTTTGGTGCTAATTTGGTGTCCAGGTGATGTTGGAATAAAAGCTCGCGGAAAGTCGGCTCAAAGCAGAAAGATTTAAGAAGAAATATGAGTTTTTCTGAGAAAGACGGCGCGCCCGCGCTGTGACAACGCGTGGCCGCGCCGAGGCCGAATTTCAGAATCCTGTTTATATTACAATTTTAAAAGGGAAGGCTTCCAGATTGTTGGGGCTGTTATATATATTCATATTAGGTCGTTTTTAATATATATAAAGTCAGAGACGGACCAGAGCGCAAGAAGAAGATGACAAGAGACCTTTAGGACAATTCAACAAAGGCGAAGACGATCTAGTTTATTCTTGTGAATCTTTGTTTTGAGTTGTAACTTGGATGCTTGTTTCTTGTTTTGCTGAACCTATACTCTTGTTTGTACTTGGTTTTATTTATTCGTATAAAGACTACATTTGCTATATCATGTTTTCATCGGAACCCACGTTGATGATGAGCCCGATTATGGGCTAACCGTTATCGTGGGGTTATAGCGGATTTATTTATGGATTTCTTTAGTTAAATTGTTTGATTCCTTAGTATGTGGTGATTGTATGATATCCTAGTATTGGTTGTGCGTATTCATCTTATGAGCGTCACGAACTTATAAGATAGTGTGTTAATTCTTAATGAAGCGAAAGTGAATTTAAGGAATTAGAACTTGTCATGCTAGCATAGGTTCATGTATGTGTTATATATGCATGATTCATAGGTAATTTTAACCTTCTTACTTGCCCTATGTAATCAAGATAGATAACTTGTGCTTAAACCGTTATGTTGTCAAATTTTATAGACATATAGGGTCTCAATATAATTGGTGCCTATTCTGCTTCTATCTCTTTTGTGGATGTCTGGTAGAATGGTACTCGTGCAACGAAAGTTGGCGTTGTCTGATATACATTTCGGGTTGTCTGATTAGTGTCATCACCATTGCATTCCAAGTTTAAGAATAATAAAGCTATTGAATGAAGTATTTAATGAAGTTAGAATCCCATGTTTGTCATATATATCAATTCAGTCAATCTTATTCTCATAGTTATAATTGTTAGCGTAATTCTTAGTTATAAATAATCTCAACTTGTTATAGTCTTAGCATTGGATAATAATCATACATTGTTGCTTAGGTGCATAAATTAAATAGTTAACCAATACAGTCTCCGTGGGAACGAACTAGAAAAGATTCTATACTACTTGCGAACTCGTATACTTGCGTGTATTATTAGCACGTGTTTAGCGACTAACAACCAACAGTTTTCTACTGTGAGGTTGTGGAGGAGTTATGGACTACAATAGTGTACAACTCCAAAGACAAAACTATTTCCTTCACTCTGAAAGGTAATGATTACTGTATAAATAGTGATGAAATTCAAACTTGCTTACAATTGCCTGAAAAAAATACATCAGTTCCACACACAAACACAGATGTCAGTGACATGCTTGTTTCTATGGGCTATGCTTTTAACCCTGTCTAGTTAGGTGAGGTTAGGAGGATGGGCCTTATAAAAGAATGGAGATTTCTCTGTGATTCCTTCATTAAGGCATTTTATGGTAAGATAAGCAATTTTGATGGAGTTACATACTCAATAATTAACATACTATATATGCTACTTAGTGATAAGTACTATAACTTTAGTGAGTCTGTCAGGTATGAGTTAGGTTTCAAATTAAGAGACATTAAGAAGAGAAGCAAGAATATCTATTATGCTAGATTCTTTATGATGATAGCTAATCATGTTTCTAAGGATCTCTCAATTGTTAACCCAAAAAACAAGCTTGATTGTTGGGTCCAAGAGAATAGAGTTATTGCTGATTTAAACATGGCTAATCACCACAGTGAGGTTCCCCTCATCTATTTTCCAATCATGGAGGAACCTCAGGTAAGTAAGGTAAAAAATTCTATCTCTACTACTTCCCAACCACCAGTTTCTTTGTAAACTTCTGTGGAAATGGCATCTGTGACAATGACCAAACAGATGCCTACCCAAGCCACAAAATTAAAAGTTTCATAATTCAAGTCTAAGAAACCTTATTCTAGTTCCTCTCAAAAGGGACTAGTTTCAAAAACTACTAAATCCAAAGAGGGGAGTGTAAAATGGAGTAAGCTTGGTGAGGGACAGGGTGCACATCAAAGAAACCCTAAGGATAAGGAGAGTGAGGTTTGTGTGACCCAAGCTAGCCACACTGCAGTTTACCAACAGACTGCAATGCTCAATAAGGATATAAGCTCTTTACTAGTTGCATCCTCCCAAAAGGATGTTTCTATTGAAACAAGCTCTCACCCAAGAGCACAGGCCAAAAGGGGAAGGGACATATACCAAACTCAAACTTATATGAAAAAGAAGAAATCTAAACTTATGGGGGAGTCACAGGGTGCACACACAGTACCAACTGCAGTCAAAGACTCAGTTACTGCACCATCTCAAAGTCAGATTGATGTGGCTCCAATAAATGTGGAGTCACAGCCAAAATCTCTCATAATTGAAACACCTCAAACACAAAATTCTCCCATAAACTCATTGGATAGGGACATGATAAACACATCAATTACTGATTATCCATCTTTAACTCTCATGGGGGGCCTAAATCCAAAGCAAGTGAGCATTATCTTATAGATTATTTGTTGGCTAACTTGCCATTTCTTTCTGATTCTACTGAGAAATCTGTGCATAATATCAAATAAATCACCACTAATTCTACAGTAGTATCAACTCCTAACTCTATAATTTATCCTCTCTCAACGGATATTTATCATCCGTCGACTAGTGATTGTCTCTCGACGGATAAGTTTAACAACAATTATCCGTTGAAATTCACAACTACTATTTCGATAGATGTCACTCATCCGCTGAAAGTCTCTACACAACTTGAAATTTCTATAAATGTTACAAGTGTGGATGACTTAGTGGTTGTTCAATCACTATTAGGATTGAGGGAAGGGAGTGAAATGAGTGAGTGGCTGAGTTGCTCTCAGGAAAAAGGAGAGGAAAAGATTGACCCAATGCATGTTATATCTTCCAGCATGGAAAAAGTAAGTGAGAGGAGTCCTACCTTAGATGGTGAAGGTGAGGGTGGGAAGCCAAGGGGAGCCCTTGATGCAACAAAAGAGAGATAATGAGAGAAATGCAAGTACCATAGAAGAATGGGAAGAGCCCATTGTTAGTGAGTTAATGGATGTCAATGAGGTAGAAAAGAAGCAGTTATTTCAGCAAGAATATCAAGATGTTTTAGGCTCTGTTTCTTTTGAAGTGGAGGCATTTACTCATCATGTTCCATCTTATCAAATTCTAGCTGAACAGGGCAATTAGGCTGCTGAGAGGACATTAAACTTTGTGCACACAACAACTTCTATGCTAAGGGCCAAGGATGCAATCAACTCTCTTCCACCTACAGCTGGTGATGACTTTGAGTTAAATTCTAGTGGTACATTTGGAGATGCTTCAAATGAGGAAGATGATCACATGGACATAGGGGGAGATGCAGGTCCTAGCTCAAGCACAAGCACTCCAACCTGGATGTTTATCAAGGACTACAGTGACTATCATTTTAAATCAATTCTATACCAACTTATCCATCAAACTCAAACAACTCTTCAAGCCATTACAGATGCCAATACCAAAAGTCTTCTCCAAGCCCATCTTGAATCTCTACAACTGTAAAAATTTCAATCTCTCAAACAGAGTCAAGATGTGGATGATATCAAGATAAACATTGCACAAGTCAAGAAGGACATCAATGAAATAATGGAGTCTAAACTTCCTGAAGCTACAATGAGAGACATTCACCAGAAAATCAGGAAGGATTATGACATAAGTAGCAAAATTGATTCAGGACACTAGTCTGACATCACTAGAAAATTCAATCACCAAGATCCAGATCAACCAAGTTCATCAGACACTCCTTCTTCAAAATTGGTGGTTGCTCAAACTTCTACCCCTGCCTTACTTGATGATAACAAAAGGGGGAGAAAGATGCTATAGTCCAATCTAGTGAGTGAGAGAAGGATGTGCACATAAAAGTCAGCAAAATAATAGTTCCAGCCATTACTTTCACAAAACCACCAGTTTTAGATAGCATTGACTTGATCAACATTACAGCAGCTGAGCTTGGGCTGAATGAACAAATGAAGAAGATTGATGAAAGGATTGAAAAGGTTTTTGGTCCAATTGCAAAGCAAGATAAATCTGTGAAAAACTTCACATAATTGAGATATATCCCTATCAGTGAAATGAGCTTGAGGAATATGGAGAAAAGTCAAACCTTTGCTAGAAGAAAGTCAAAGGCCAATGTGATCTTGATTCCCAAGAATCATTCATCAAAACATTCTACCAAGAATCCTTTAGACCTAGTCTATGTAACTCCATAGCCTGATGAAAAGAAATTACTTGGTCACTCCATTGCAAACATTAAGGATCCCAAAGACTTAGTTTTAAAGAAAAGGATAGCAAAAGTATATAGACATGGAAAAGAAATTTGTGTGATGGCTGACCATCCACAATTTGTAGAAGCAAAGAAAGGAGAGAAACTGTGACTCAGGCATCAGAAAAGATAGGATGCCTTAAAAGCTAAGAATAAAGCTAAAAAGGTTGCTACCAAATCAGAAATTTAGAAGCCTACCACAATAACTGAAACTGAGAAGAGTGAAGAACCAAATCACAAACCTGGAAAGGGGTATAGAAAGCAAAGAGCCAAAAGGAAGCTGGAATTTGAAGAAAAAGAAGAGAAAGAAGATGAACCTGGGCCTACTCAGTCTACTATTACAAATCAATCAACTTTGCCCACAATGAAGCAAGTTGAATTCAAGGTCAATCCTGAAGTGATTTTTCATGGTGAACCAAGTATTCCAAAGGATAAACCAATAGACTGGGAAAGCCTACCCATTTCTAATCTTAATCTCCCAATTCTAACCTCCTCTAAAAGAAGAAAGAACATGCCAAACAAGCTAGTCAAATCTATTCCATCCAAATCCAAAACTCTACCCAAGCCCAAACCTACAATCAACAAAGGAGATCAACTATTCATTTATGACATTAAGAAGTTCTTAGACATTAATCTCTATCTGGATGAGCTGGATGAAGTGAGAGCTATTGATGCCCACAACAGACTTCTAGAAAGACTTGTATTCAGATACAAGGAGGGAAAGGAGTTTACTTGGCCTCTTCATAGGATTTTCAATGAAGGCTTCTCTGTCTTAGTGAAGATTTTCTCCTCAATAAAGAAAAACTTTGGATTTAATATTGATGCCAAGAAGCAGATACTCAACTAGATTAAAAGAATAAGACAAAGCTGGAGAGACCCAAATGCACTGCCAAAAGTCTTAACTATTCCTTACACTGGGGATAGAGTGAACTTGAGGCCATATTTGATAATGGAGTTAAAGGATGAAAAGAACATAAGAAGATTCTTCATATTAGATGATCAACTAAAGATATCAAGAAATGAAACTCTCAAGAAAATGCAGGAGATGTTGGATCAATCAAATGAAGATTAATCTGAGTTCTATAGAAAACTCCAACGTCAGATTGAAGAGAACAATGAAAGGTTGGGAAAGAAGACTAGACATTCAAGGAGAAAAGATTAATTTGCTCAGACTAGAGGAGCACCTTGAAAAATGGTTTGTGATATTTCTTTGAACTTTTTTTTGTAAAATTTTCAATAAATTTCAGTACTTATCAGTTTTATCTACTGTTGAATAATCTCTATATAAGAAGGTGTTTAGTTATCATCATGTCCCTCTAAATTTATGCCTACAATTCTAGTAGACCTAAATTGGGGGAGATTGTTAGGAATATGTTGTAGACTTAATGATATGCTACAAAAACACCTTAGTAGATTTGATTAAGTATAATTGTAGCTTTCAACGGATAATGTACTCTATCATCCGTTGAAAGAGTAGCTTATGTTTAAATAAGTTCATAATAGCACGTTCCTGCATATTATAATGCCTTAGAAAACTAGAAGTTGTAGGATATTCTTAGTCATGTTGACTACTAGATTGATATGCAAAATAGTTGGCTAATTGTAAATATTAGATGTCTTGTAATCTTGCATAAGTGAAATAGAGTTAACTTCTATGATGATACTCTCAACAAATGTTCCACAAGGTTTTAACGGATGATCAACTAGAGTTTCAATGGATGATCAACCAGACTCTGAACGGATGATCCAACAAAGTTTCAACGGATGATCCAACAGAGTTTCAACGGATGATCAAATTGAAAAAGCAGTTGATAGTGACTTGATAGTCACATGGGTTGATTGTATGCAAATGGAATGTGGCAGCCTATTAACAGGTTTTAAAGAACAAAGAAACATTTCCATTTCCATGCTAACTTGAATAAATACAAGGATGCTGGTTGGAGAAATTGAGCAGCATGTAATTAGACTAAGACACTTTTGTCTTATTAGTTTGTCTTTTTATCATGTAACTTGGTGATATATAAACCAAGAGTAGCAAGTTAAAAACTATGCAAGCAAGAACTAAGAAATAGAAAAATCTGTATCTGTTAAGAATTTCTCTATTCTAAGTGTATCATACTTGTAAGCAGCTGTGTACATTTTTACATCACAGAGTTCTCATCAATATATATATCTGTGGTGGGTAAGTTTAATCCACCAGAAATTTTTTAATCTTTGTATTTAGTCACTTTGTGTTTGAATACATCTATATTTTCATTCCATACACAGGCATATATCGAAAAGAAACCAAGAATTACGTTCAACCCCCTTTCTGTAATTCTAGTTGTTAGATTGTTTGGGAATAGCAAAATGATTGAGTATTTACACAACATTACCTTGTGTAATTGTACACGTAGTTACTGTACTTTATTATCTGTTCCATGATTGTTTTCTGAACACTAATAACTTGCCACGTGTCCCACTAAGTTGAACCGTCCATGTGTAATTGAGTACAGAGTTATAAAAAATCAAATTTTGATTTTTAATTATCACTTTATCAAATTTTAATCACTCTCTTATTCTGTTACTTCTTCTTCTCTCTCTTTTAAAATCTGAAACCCTTATCAGTTTTTAAGCTTTTTCACACAGATAATCATGTCTTCCCCAACTACTTCTTCAAATTTTACTCACATTGATGCCAAATCGTTACAAACAATTGAAATAAGGAGAAGGTTGTTCTTGTACCTCTCAGGTTGCCACTCTCATCCATGAACTTGCTAATTGTAAGCTTTCCTGTGACTTATAGTCTACAAAATCTACAGAGTGCTTGGCTACGGACAATAACAGTTAGGAACCCCCTCCCCCATGTAGCTAAGCCAAGAACCACAACACAAACACTTCCCCAAACACAATCCACCTCAGGTGTCTCCCAAAAGGCACCTGTTGTAAAAAGAAAGAAGTTAGCAAATTTTGGTGCTCCTCAAGAGAACCCACAGGACATTATTGTCCAGTCTACTAAGCCTTATGTTTAGAGAGTTGTCTTGAAGTTTGCTCAGGATACTGGTGCCAATGTTATTGCTGGTGCTAATGCTATTGCTGGAAAATCTGGTATAACAAAGGGTGGATCCAAGGTACAAGCTTCACATTCTTCTAAGCCTTCAAAAATTGTCAAGAGAAAGCTTGTACTAGTTGAATCAGAATCAGATGATGAGGAAAATGTTACCTTATCATCAAAGTTCAAGAAGTTAAAATTATGATTCTACTCATATTCCAGTTGTACTACCAACTGAAGAGGGCAAAACAAACACTGATGATGTAAGTGCTGATGTTCAAAGCCCTAGACCAAGGAAAAGGAAGTTGGTCAAAAATTATCTTGCTGAACAATAGCTGAAACTGAAATAAGAAACAGCTGAGGAGGGACATGATGCATTCACTTCACCTAAAAAGCTAGGGGGTGATAAGGATGACATAACTACTGATGCACATGACACAATTACTGATTCTCCAGTGAAGCTAAAGGTAAGAGTAAAGGAAGTTACTCATGAGCAAGTTAAGAGGATAACCAAGAGATTTCAATAATAAGGCAAGTTTCATAGATCAAGCATAAAAAATCTGCATCCCAAAGGGATGTAGCAGCTACTACAACAACTGATTCAGTCCCACAAGAACCTACACCTCAAAGTGGTGTATAAGACTTTAAAGACATAGCGCACCTCTTGCTACCAAGTTATTCCAATAATGGGATGATGCAGCCACAAAAAAAATCACATATGAGGTCTCAAAGGTTAAATCTTTCTCGCATGACTTTTGAGTCTCAATCGTTTAAGAAAATGGTTGTGTTGCGGCTTGGTCCAACATAGGAGTCAGATTCTGGTTCCGAGGAAAGGAGTACACAAGAACCTGGATTTCAAAGTAATCTAGAAGCTACCACATCTCCAGCCACACAAGAACCACTACCTTAAAGTGGCAGTGCAGGCTTAACTCCTGATGCAGTCATCTTGGCACTATACATAGAAGGAAGGATCCATCCAACACCAAAATCAATTGAAGTTCTTTCAGTTCCACCTGTGGATGCTATCCCAGTAGTTGATACTTCAGAAACAGAAGGTGCTCAAAGTCTTACAGAAATAATTATTGATGCAAGCCTATAGAGCCCCAGTCAAACTCTAATGTACCAAGTGTTGATAATTTCCCTGCAGGTCTAAGTACTGATACTTTCTTGCAGTCCACTCATATTTATATTCCATCCACTATTACGCTCCATATTCCTGCTATTGCTCATGTTGCAGAATAGTCCACTCATGATGAAGCAATTATTCCTGAATCACCATAACACTCTGGTGGCACTAAGATTCTTGAGATAAACACTGATGTTCCAGTTCATATGGCTATAATTCTATAATATGTAGAGCTAAATTCTCATGGTATGGAAGTTTCTGAAGGAGCTAGATCACATACTGCTCTAATTATGACTCGAACTTAAATGCTGATGCTGAAGATGAAGTAGAACAGATAGTCAAGGAACCAGTTGCCGATGATGAATTTGTTTATGGAAGTGAGCCTTATGATGGAGAAGATATTGATATGTCCAACATCAATGTGGTATTATATCATGATGAAGATCTTGATTAAATATTCTTTCTTAAAGGTATGTCTGAAAGAAAAAAGAAACCAAAGATGGCTGAATTAGATGTTATCAATACAAATAAGTTCTTTGATGAGGAATGGATTTCTAAATGAAAGGATCCTAATTATCCTATCTTTGTTACTCACGCTTCCCATCACTTGGAGACAGCTGAGAAACTAATTTCAAATCCTGATATTCTTACTCATCTTAAAGCTTCAGCCTTAATGATCAAGTCTATTCAGACCACTCAGACAAAAGAAAACTGTTAAATTGATCAAATCAAGGATGCATTCTTTGAAGCTAAACTCAAATCCGATTTTGAGATACAAAATAAATTGAAGCCTATCCTTGAATCCAATCAGGCTAAGTTGGAAGAAACTCAACAAAAGATGTCTGGGAAATTGGATGATGTGCAACGATCCATGGAGCTAATTGTTTCCCTTCTACTTGGTGATCATGCCAAAAAAGGAGGAGCAAATTTCCAAATCTAAATGCAAACAACTCCAGATAAAAGCTAATGACAAGGAAGATGCTGCACATGGGGGAAGCAAAGGAGGTAGAAAGTTACTTAAAAAGAAAGGTGGAGATCTAGTTAGAACTAATGGTACTTCTAAAACCACTACCCAATCCAGGAAAGGAGGAGAGAGAGGGAAAAGTGGAAAACAGCAAGCCTCAAAGACTGTGCTTTCAAAAGAACTAACAATCAAAAATGCTGATGAAGACCAAGGTATTCTGGAGATAGAAGATGGTTGTTAGTCGCTAAACACGCGCTAAAATTCACGCAAGTATATGCATTCAGAAGTAGTATAAGATATAAATCAGATTCGTTCCCACAGAGACTGGTTTAGGTTAACTTAGTAATCTATGCACTGATGCAATAATGATATGGCTATTATTTACTGTTAAGATGATTAATATATTGAGATTGTTTATAACTAATAATTAAACTAACAATTATAACTAAGAGAATAAGAATGGTTGAATTAATATATATGATAAATATGGGATTCTAAATTCATTAAATACTTCATTTAGTAGCCTTTTCGTTCTTAACATTAGCATGTAATGGTGATGACACTAATTAGATAACACGAAACTGATAAACGTCAACTTTCGTTGCACGAAAACCATAGTACCAGACATCCACAAAAGAGATAGAAGCTGAATAGACACCAATTATATTGAGACCCTATATGTCTATAGAATTTGACAACATAACGGTTTAATGCGCAAGTTATCTATCATGATTACATAGGGCAAGTAAGATGGTTAAAATTACCTACGAATCATGCATAACAATAACACATGAACTTATGCTAGCATGGCAAGTTCTAAACCCTTAAATTCATTTTCACTTCATTAAGAATTGACACACTATCTTATAAGTTCGCGATGCTCATAAGACGAATACGTTCAACCAATACTAGGATATCATACAATCACCACACACTAAGGCATCGAAACAATCAACTAAAGAAATCCATAAGTAAATCTTCTAGAATCCCATGATAACGATTATCCCATAATCGGACTCATCATCAACGTGGGTTCCGATGAAAGCATGGTATAATAAACATAGTCTTTATAAATGAATAATATACAAAGTACAAAACAAGAGTATAGGTTCAAGAATAAGAAAACTAGCATCCAACATTACAACTAAACAAAGAATCACAAGTTAAACTAGATCTTCTTCGCCTTGGTTGAATTATGCTAAAACAGTCTTCTTACGCCTTCTCCTTGTGCTCTGGTATGTCTTATTATAAATAGCGAACTTATTTATGTATATATAGCAGCCCCATGCAGAGTAGAAGTCTTCTGGATCAAAACCCCAATAGAATTAGGATTTCTGTTCTCGACCTGGCACGGCCGCGCGCTTGACCAGCGCGGGCGCGCTGAGTTTCTGGACTTTAGGCGTGGGCGCGCGCTATCACAGTGCGGGCGCGCTGACCTCTTCTTCTTTTTTGCTGACTTCTTCTTTTTCTTGCTGAATTGAGCCAGTTTTCCAAGAGCTTTCATTCCAACACTTCCCTAACACCAAATTAGCACCAAAATAATGTTAATTCACATGATTACCTGGATAATGCCTGAAAATGTGAAAACACTAGAAAATACATTAAAACACCAACAACTTGAGTACAAATACACCAATTCAAAGCTTTATGGAGCGTAATAAAGTCTCATAAATGTCACTCAACATACCCCCAAATTTGAATCGATACTTGTCCTCAAGCATAAAAAGACTCAAAGAACAAGAAATAAAAATGCATGAATACAACGATCCGCAATAGAATAACTAAACCAATCCACAAGCAACATCTCAACAAATGCATATATTCGCATAAAGATTAATCAAACCTCACAAATCAACCTATAAACCAGAGACGTGCGTGTGTGCAACTGCTTACAGACATACCTTCGTGACTAGATCAATAATCATGACTCACTACTCATCAAAGTAATCGCAAGGTTATAAATAGAATAAAAGCTAGACTCAAAATAACTTATAACACTTCAATTCTTATATCGGAGTTTTCATGGATTCTTGGTTTTATTCACAACAAAACAACACAAATATGCTTATTTGACCGTGTAATGAGTGAGGTCCACAAAAGACTTATACAATAGTACTCATGTAGCGAGCGTTAGGTTAGCGGATCCAAGACTATAAAAGCCTTAGGTCACTAGGCACAAAGTCCCCTAAGAACTTAATAACTCGAGTACTAAAGAGCCCACTCGTGATCAATTATACATACACTTACATACTCTTTTTTTTCTTTTTTTTGAAATTTCTGAACGAGTGCGTTTCGCTCCATCTCGCTCAACCCTAGACTATTCATATAAATATGAGCCGGTTACTAGCCATTTGACACCTAGCCAATACAACTAGCAATGAAATCCAATTTTCTCCAATTTTTAAATATCCATGTTTTTTATTATTAAGAGAATATCCTAAATTCTAAATATAAACAAGCTATTAAACCTCGATAAACAAATAAACCATGACCATGATCTAGTACTTTAACAACCTATAAATATGAGTGAAATACAATTGTCAATAACATATAAATCAATTCGATAAGACTTAACATCACTAAATATGACATCACTACACTAGCATCAACATCACAAATCAATCGGAAAAATCATCTAAGGGATCATGTTATTATGCAAATGCATGAAACTACATGAACAAACTACCATAAAAACTATCAAAAAAAAACTACTACATGGCAAAATATGCAACTATATGCACTAAACTAACATGAATATGAAAACTATATGTGACTAACATGAATATGCAAACTATATGTGACTCACACAAAACATATTCCTTCAACTACTACCCCCAAACTTAAAATATTCATTGTCCTCGGTGAAGGTAATAGTAAGGAATCAAGCATACCAACTCCGAATCAGGGTCATCACCCTCAACGGGTGGAGTGTCAGGCGTGTCTTTAGGTGGATACACAAAATCCTCACCAAATAATGGCCACTGGATGTCAACACCGGTGGCTCTGAATGCAGTCCCAAGTGTCTGGGTGAGATCACGTGCAAATCTGCTATGAATGTCATGCATGGCATCTATCCTCCTCGCTAGATACCTATACTGCATCGTACTCAAACCAGCTCCAACCTATGCTCCTGCTCCCTCCCGTGCTGTGACGGACCAACCTCTTCTCCTAACTTAGCTCTCCAAGCTGCTCGACGGGCCTGCGAAGAACCTCCCACAAAAGTCTGATCTACTAGTCTACCACCTGGCAGATGATCATATGAATAACCAAGCCCCTTAGGATCGGGCTTCCCTCCATACCACTCCTGCCTACTCAACAGTGTAGAAATGTCGATAGGAGCACTGGGAAGCTGCAACTGCTCTTGTGCGGGCCAATGAACACCAACTGTCACGCACAACTTCGTCACAACGGACGCATAGTGTATAGAACCCGTAGTACCTCCTCTCAAGAATCTCAAAATCCTCTGATATATAACCATCCCCAAATCAATATAATCGCCCAGAAGAATACCCCATAGCTAACGAGCATGCTCCACAGTAATCTCATGCACATGTGATGATGGCATGATGTTAGCATAAATAAATGAGTTCCAAGCCCGTGCAAAGCTGTCCATGCATGACGTGGGGAACGTAAAGTAATCAGTTGTGCCCTTCTTGAACTTCCAGTGAGTCTCAGACACACACAGAGTAGCAACAATCAGATCCAAGTTAAAGTCCTCTGGAGTCTTATCATTCCAAGTGTCCTGACCGGGCTTCCTCGCGGGCTACTCAATCACCCTCCTAATCGCATCAGCACTATACTCCACAGTCATCCCCCAAACCACCGTGAAGCCATTCTTCACCGCCTTTGCGTTAGCATAGAACTCTCGCACAACACTCATGGGCACAGCAGTGGGAGCCTCGCAAAATGGAACCCAACCCATCTTAAGAATCATTTCCAACAACTTAACATCCTTCTCTGATGGCAGAAAACCTCGCTCCTTAGCTATAGGCTTCGAGAGAAGCCTTGTTTACTCCTCTTCAGCTTCAGGAGTCGAAAACCTCGGCCTCACACCACCCGTAGATGAAGAATCGGTGGTGTTGCTACTTACTTGAGTCCTTTGTGACTTAGGTGCCATTGGGATTGAATAAGAGAGAATAAAAGCTAAGTGTTGATAGAGATTTGTGTTTGAGAATTTGTGATGTGGTGGAGAAGTTTGTGTATAAGTGTGTATATATAAAAGTGGTGAGAAGAGAATTAGATAAGGAATACAAGTGGGAATTGATTATGGGAATCGTGGGAATAATGGGTTTGATTTAGAGAGGAAAATTTGTGATGTCGAAGAGTAAAATTCGGGTAGAAATTGATTTTGTAGCAAAAATCCCGCTTTTCTCTTCATAACTGCTGTTTTTATTTTTTTGAGTCGGGACCCCGGCGCAGGTCTAGCGCGGGCGCGCTCACCTTCTGCCAAATCGGCACGGCCGCACGGTAGATCAGCGCGGGCGCGCTTACCTTTTGGAAAAACATCATAGCCGCGCGCTAGATCATCGCGGGCGCGCTTGGCTTCTGAAGTTGGCCCTAAATTTTTTTCTTTTTCTGATTTTTTTGTGTTTTTCTATTTTCTTAGTGCTTCATCTACCTACTAATATACAACAAACTTGGGTTTCCTCCCAAAAAGCGCTTGTTTTACATCGTTAGCTCGACGTAAATCTTGAGATGAAACGGACATAAAATGGCACTAACCACCTCGCGGTTTGCCGTGTCACCATAGTAATGCTTCAACCTCTGACCATTGACCTTGAATGCTTGTCCCGGATCACTCTCAAAAATTTCCACCGCTCCATGTGGAAACACAGTTTTGTTTTTGAAGGGCCCTGACCACCTTGACTTCAACTTTCCACGAAAAAGATGAAGACGAGAGTTAAATAAAAGAATTTGTTGCCCCGGCACAAATGATTTAAGCACTAGACCCCTATCGCGCCACCTCTTGACTTTCTCCTTATACATTTTGTTGTTCTCATAAGCTTAAGTTGAAACTCGTCGAGTTCATTCAATTGAAGCATCCTCTTATTTCCAGCTGTATCCAAGTCAAGATTCAATTTCTTTAAAGCCCAATATGCCTTATGCTCGAGCTCTACCGAGAAATGACACCCCTTACTATAAACCAACTGGAATGGAGACATTCCCAATGGAGTCTTGTATGCTGTTCTATACGCCCAAACAGCTTCATCAAGCTTCAGAGACCAATCTTTCCTCGATGGACACACAACTTTCTCCAAAAAGCACTTGATCTCTCTGTTAGACATCTCAACTTGACCATTTGTCTAAGGATGATAAGCCGTAGCAATGTGATGATTCACATTATACCTTTGCATCATAGCAGTGAACTTGTAATTGCAAATATGCGACCCCTCAACACTGATTATGACTATTGGAGTTCCAAACCTTGTGAATATCTGCTTGTGAAGAAAATTAAGCACTACTTTCGCATCTTTTGTTGGCAACGCCTTAACTTCAACCCATTTCGACACATAAACAACCACCAACAAGATATACTGATTGTTATAAGATGAGACAAATGGCCCCATGAAGTCAATTCCCCAAACATCAAATATTTCAACCTCGAGAACCACATTAAAAGGCATCTCATCCCTTTTAGACATATTACCCACACGTTGACATCGATCACATTTCAAAACGAACTGATGAGCATCTTTAAACAAGGTTGGCCAAAAGAAACCTGCTTGAAGAATACGAGCTGCTGTCTTTTCTCTACCATAGTGTCCTCCATAAGCCATTGAGTGGAAATCTTGCAAGATCCCCCCCCCCCGTTTCGCTGTAAGGAATACATCTCCTGATGATTTGGTCAGCTCCTTGTCGGAATAGAAATGGCTCATCCCACATATACCACTTTACTTCATGTAGAAACTTCTTCCTTTGAGCATATGATAAGTCGGGAGGCATGACATTACTCACAAGGTAGTTCATAATGTTTGTAAACCACAGTTCTTCCTCTTGCACTCCCAACAGCTGCTCATCGGGAAAAGACTCATTTATCAATGTCTTGTCCATTGAAGTAGCATTAGGGTTCTTTACGAGAGATGATCAGTAACTTGATTTTCAGTCCCTTTTTTTGTCCTTGATCTCTAATTCAAATTCTTGAAGCAAAAGAACCCATCTAATCAATCTAGGCTTTGAGTCCTTCTTCGAGACGAGATAACGAATTGCCACGTGATCAGTGAAAACTGTCACTTTAGTCCCAAGTAGATAAGATCGAAATTTCTCAAAACCATAGATAATAGCCAAAAGTTCTTTCTCTGTAGTAGTATAATTCAGTTGATCACCATTCAAGGTCTTACTAGCGTAGTAGACCACATGAAATATGTTGTTCTTTCTCAGCCCAAGAACTGCACCAACTGCATAGTCACGTGTATCGCACATCATCTCAAAAGGTTCATTCCAGTCAAGTGTAGTTATGACTGGTGCCGTGATTAAAATCTTCTTCAATGTCTCAAAAGAGGCAAGGCACTCATCATCAAACTTGAAAGGGACATCTTTCTCTAGCAAACTGCACAATGGCTTCGAAATCTTAAAGAAGTCTTGATGAAACACCTATAGAAACCCGCATGACCAAGAAAACTGCGAATTCCCTTATCAGAAATAGGTGGAGGAAGATTTTCAATAACCCCAACCTTGGCTTTGTCCACCTCAAGACCCTTTCTAGAAACCTTGTGCCCAAGAATAATTCCCTGTCGCACCATAAAGTGACATTTTTCCCAATTCAGAACCAGATTGGTCTCAACACACATCTTGAGAACATTTCCAAGATTCTCCAAGCATTCATCAAAAGAATCGCCAAATACATAGAAGTCGTCCATGAACACCTCCACCTCCTGGCCAATCATATCAGAAAAGATGGCCATCAGACATCTCTGAAATGTAGCTAGTGCACCACACATACCAAAAGAAACTCATCTGAAGGCGAAAGTACCAAATGGACAAGTGAAAGTAGTCTTCCCTTGATCTTCTAGAGCGATACAAATCTGATTATAACCCGAATAGCCATCGAGAAGATAGTAGTATTCATGGCCAGCCAACCTATCGAGCATCTGGTCAATGAGAGGTAGAGGGAAGTGATCCTTCCTAGTGGCCTTGTTCAGTTTCTTGTAGTCCATACAAACTCTCCATCTCCTGACTGTTCGAGTAGGAATAAGTTCATTCTTCTCATTAGCAACAACTATGAGACCTCCCTTCTTTGGTAGAACTGGACTGACACAAGAACTTTCAGAAATGGGGTAAATAATCTATGCATCCAGCCACTTAAGAATTTCCTTCTTCACTACTTCCTCTATGATCAGATTAAGTCTTCTTTGCTTCTCAACCGTAGGCTTGCTACCTTCTTCTAGAAGAATTTTAGGCATGCAATAAGAAGGGATGATTCCCTTAATATCTGTTATAGTCCATCCAATTGCCAATTTGAACTCCCTAAGAATTCTCAAAAGCTTCTCCTCGTCGCTACCTGAAAAGTCAGATGGAATAATAACAGGAAAAGTAGATGCATCACCTAAAAATGCATACCTTAAAAGTTCAGGTAAAGGTTTAACCTCAAGAGTGGGAGCTTCCTCAATAGATGGCTTGAGGCGTTTAGGAGCTTTGTTCAACTCCTCAATTCCAAGAGATTCAAAAGGCATATCTATCTTCCTCTTCCATGGAGAAGCATTCAGATATTGCAATTGTTCTTCACCTTCGTCATCTTCACTGTCTAAATTCCCCAGCAAGGCCTTCTCTAAGGCATCAGACCTTAGCAATTGATCAAGTTCTGAAGTAACCATAGAATCAACCAACTCCACTTTTAAGCACTCCTCATTTTATGTAGGAAATTTCATAGCATTGAACATATTAAAAGTTACACCCTGATCCAACACTCGCATTTTAAGCTCACCCTTATGCACATCTATCAAGGTATGACCAATTGCCAGGAAAGGTCTTCCCAAGATTATGGGAATCTTCTTATCCTCCTCGAAATCAAAAATTATGAAATCAACAGGGAAGATGAGTTTATCAACCTTGACCAAGACATCCTCCACAATATCTCGAGGATATGTAATAGAACGATCGGCCAACTGCAAAGTCATATAAGTCGCTTTTGGATCAGACAAGTTCAACTGCTTGAGGATTGACAAAGGCATCAGATTGATGCTAGCTCCCAAGTCATATAAGCATCTGTCAAAAGACACTTTCCAATAGTACACAGAATAGTGAAGCTTCCCAGATCTTTAAACTTTAGAGGCAACTTCTGTTACAGCACAACACTGCATTCCTCCGTGAAAGCGACAGTCTCTAAATCATCTAGCTTCTCTTTCTGAGAGAGAATACCTTTTCATAAACTTTGCGTAACTAGACATCTGCTCAAGAGCCTCAGCGAAAGGTATGTTGATATGAAGTTTCTTAAACACCTCCAGAAACTTCTTAAATTGCTTATCTAACTTTTTCTTCTGTAGCCGCTTGAGAAAAGGTGGTGGAGGATAGATCTGTTTTCCCTGTATTACCCTCAAGAAGAGTGTGCACAACAGTAGTCTTCCTTGCTTTTACTTCCACTTCCTACTGCTCTACTTCTTCTTCAGCCCCAGCTTCTTCATTCAAAACTTAAGTTTATTTGGGATTCGCAACCTTCCCAGACCTCAAAGTGATTTCCTTCACCTGCTCCTTACCTTCCCTTTTTCCTGGTACTTCAGTGTCACTAGGTAGTGTACCAGGTTGACAATTTAGCAAGGCATTAGCACTTTGTCCAATTTGATTTTCCAAGTTCTTGATAGAAACATCTTGGCTTTTGCACATGAGCTTTAACTCCTCTAATTCAGATTTTTCATTAGCTTGTTGCAGCTGAAGTTGCTGTCTTGGTGCATATTACGGTTGCTAAAAACCAGGGGGTTGTACTACTTAGTTGGGTACTGCTGATAAGGCTGTTGAACCGTATTCTGAGCGTTGCTCCAGCTGAAATTAGGATGATTACGGTTGTTAGGATGATAGGTGGCTGACACAGGTTGTTGCGATCGTTGAAAGTTGCTCACAAACTGAGTTGATTCACTAGAAATAACACACTGATCAGTCTCATGGGCACCAACACAAAGCTCACAGAGACTAGTGATTTGATTAACTCCATAATTAGTCAAAGTGTCCACCTTCATTGTTAAGGCCATAAGTTGGGCAGCTATAGCAGTTGCTGCATTTAACTCCATAATTCCTGCTACTTTTCCCTGAGTCATCCTCTGAGAAGGATTATGGTATTTATTAGCAGCCATCAGTTTAATCAATTCATAAGCTTCATTGTAGCTTTTGGCCTACAAGGCTCCTCCTGATGTTGCATCGAGAATGAGCCTAGAAGTAGCACCCAATCCATTGTAAAAATAGTTTATAATCATCCAATCAGGTATGCCATGGTGTGGGCACTTCCTTAGCATCTCCTTATATCAATCCCAAGCCTCACACAGAGATACTCCAGTTTGCTGAGCAAACTGAGTAAGAGCATTCCTGATTACATCAGTCTTTGCCATATGGAAGAATTTAGTGAGAAACTTTTGAGCAAGATCCTCTGATGTGGTGATAGACCCTGGTGGTAGAGATTGTAACCAGCACTTTGCTTTATCCCTCAAAGAGAATGGGAAGAGTCGCAGCTTGATGGCATCTTCAGTCACACCATTGAACTTGAAAGTGTCACAGATTTTGATAAAATCTCTGGTGTGCATGTTGGGGTCTTCTTTAGGACAACCCCCAAACTGAACTGAGTTCTGTATCATCTAAATCGTTCTTGACTTGATCTCAAAAGCGTTAGCCGAGATGGCTGGCCTGATGATGCTTGACTGAATATCATTGATCTTAGGCTGAGAATAGTCCATCAAAGCCTTAGGAATTTCTGCTTGGTCTCCCATCACTACTGAATGTGGTTCCTCGACTTTCTCTTCTTCTTCTTCTACCTTCTGTTCATCCTCAAAAACTTCCCTTCGAACCACTACAGCTTCTTCCTCGGCTTTATCCAGATTTCTCTTCCGAGACCACGAACGCGTATGCATACACGCTCGCTAGAGTACCTGAAATAAGACAAGGAAATAGATAAGTCACAATGCCCGAGTCAATGAACTTTAACGACCACTGATGACAAACACATAAAATAAAAATTAACACCGAGTCCCCGGCAGCGAAGCCAAAAACTTGTTAGTCGCTAAATATGCGCTAAAATTCACGCAAGTATACGCATTCCAAGTATTATATGATATAAATCAGATTTGTTCCCACAGAGACAGGTTTAGGTTAACTTAATAATCTATGCACTTATGCAACAATGATATGGCTATTATTCAATGCTAAGATGATTAACAGATTGAGATTGTTTATAACTAACAATTATAACTAAGAGAATAAGAATGGCTGAATTATATATATATATGATAAACATGGGATTCTAACTTCATTAAATACTTCATTCAGTAGCCTTTTCGTTCTTAACTTTAGCATGCAATGGTGATGACACTAATCAGATAACACGAAACTGATAAACGCCAACTTTCGTTGCACGAATACCATACTACAAGACATCCATAAAAGAGATAGAAGCTGAATAGACACCAATTATATTGAGACCCTATATGTCTATATAATTTGACAACATAACCATTTAATGCGCAAGTTATCTATCATGATTACACAGGGAAAGTAAGATGGTTAAAATTACCTACAAATCATGCATAACAATAACACATGAACCTATACTAGCATGGCAAGTTCTAAAACCTTAAATTCACTTTCGCTTCATTAAGAATTGACACACTATCTTATAAGTTTGTGACACTCATAAGACGAATACGCACAACCAATACTAGGATATCATACAATCACCACATACTAAGGCATTGAAACAATCAACTAAAGTAATCCATAAGTAAATCAGCTAGAACCCCACGATAACGATAAGCCCTTGATCGGACTAATCATCAACGTGGGTTCCGATAAAGGCATGGTATAATAAACGTAGTCTTTATAAAAGAATAATAAACAAAGTACAAAAAAAGAGTATAGGTTCAAGAAAAAGTAAACTAGCATCTAACGTTACAACTTAAACAAAGAATCACAAGTTAAACTAGATCTTCTTCGCCTTGGTTGAATTGTGCTAAAACGGTCTTCTTACACCTTCTCCTTGTGATCTGGTATGTCTTATTATAAAAAATGAACTTATTTATGTATATATAGCAGCCCCATGCAGAGTAGAAGTCTTCTGGACCAAAAGCCCAATAGAATCAGGATTTCTGTTCTCGACCTGTTGTGGCCGCGCGCTTGACTAGCGCGGGCGCACTGAGTTTCTGGATTTTGGGCGCGGCCGTGCGCTATCACAGCGCGGGCGCGCTGACCACCTATATAAAATTTCGACTTCTTCTTTTTCTTGCTGAATTAAGCCGGTTTTCCAAGTGCTTTCATTCCAATACCTCCCTGACACCAAATTAGCACCGAAATAATGCTAATTCACCTGATTACCTGGATAATGCCTGAAAATGCAAAAACACTAAAAAACACATTAAAACACCAACAACTTGAATACAAATACACCAATTCAAAGTTTTATGGAGCGTTATAAAGTGTCATAATGCCACTCAATATTGGTGCTGATGCAAGTTAGTTTTTAGAAACAGTGAAGGTTAAAGGAAAAAAGACAACTCTATTCTACAAGGATCCTAAAATACAAGCATTTGATTCTTAGGTGAGTAGAAGGATTTTTGAAAGGGAAAATCCAAGAGTTGATCTTGAGCAATTGAGGCTAATGGAAGAGGAATTCACATCCTTTTAGAACATTAAATACTGATATTGTCTCACCTTATGAAGACACTCCTGGACAAAGTATAACGACTTGTATATTTTGTATTATTTTAAAGGTGTAATTGTTGAATAATTAAATAAATAAAATGTGCGTACTAGTTTTGACAGCGGTGTGTCATTTTTATTATTTATGTGTGATTTATTGGTGTATAGGGTTGAATTGTGTAATTATTTATTGAGTTATATTATTTTATTTTTCTTTCAAAAGTGATTTTATTGTAGTTTTATTTTCATAAATATTTGGATTGTCTCTAAAATTGTTTTTATGATTTTATAATTTTAATAATTATTTTTAAGATTTTATAAAATTGAGAAATCAATATTTCATTAATTATTTATCCTTAAATGATTTCTGATTGCATTTAATTGTAAAATCAGTATTTAATTTCAAGATTCTTCAAAAATTATGAAACTCATATTTTATGAAATTTATAATATTCTGAAAATTTTAAAATTATTTCTGAAATTTTTGTAGTTAAATTCACCCGCGCGTTGTTTCATTTAATCGTTAAATGCGGGTACAAAATCGCGTTTCAAAAATGGCTTAAAAATCTTGAAACTTTCATTTTATTAACCTTCGAATATTCTTAGAATTTTGGTACTATATTTGTGATTTTTTGCTGAATTTTTATGTCCACCTCTGTACATTTAATTGAGAAAAACGAGTCAGGATTTACTTTATTCGGGTCCAAAACGCGTGTAAGTAACCAAGTTTTTATTTTTTTTGCCACTTATCTTGGTTTGGGGCTTCATGGCAGTTCATTAACAAACACAAACACATCACAGTCTCACTCTCCTCTCTCATCTCTCGTTCTTTTGATCCCTCTCCGTTTCTCTCTCGAATTCCTCTCTGTTTCTCTCTTTTTCTCCTCGGTTCGCGTTCTTCTTCTCCTCTTCTACTTCCCTGGTGTCTCCAGTCACTGCCGTCTTCATTTTCCGGCATACTTTCCGGTGAGCCTCCGCTTAACTGTTAGTGTAGGTGCCCTAGAGGCAATACATTATTCTTTTAAATCTTTATGTCAGTTGATCATTCAATAAATGTATTTATTATGACCTTAATTACTGCGATATTTTGTTAGCATAATAAATGTCCTTAGAATCATGATACACATTGTATAGCTTAAGTACATGACTTGAACTTGAGATTATATAATATATCATATTCTTAAAGGTCCCTAGTCGAGTATTATTATATAGGACAATAACAATACATAGATAGACTAGTATGTTGTTTGACAAGATAACCACATCTCATTGGTTATAAGTATGGGGATACTAAAGTCAATACATAGGTACATGTGAGAGTACATGGTACTGGACAGACCCACAGTGAGATTCTTCATGTTTAATAAAGTCATAAGAAAGACTCACGGTGATAATGGTGTAACGATCCTTTGACTTGAAATCATTATATTTCTATACGAGGATTAATATACTTTGACTACATTAAAAGTTACTTTTAATCGGGTGATGATAAAAGTGGACATCGGGTATATCATGAGTCGTATGAGAAATATGAATGATAGATAAAGGATTTAACCCTCCTATAATTAGGAGATATATTATTGGCCTCTTGATTGAGTGAGATTATAAAAGCATGGCCATGCTCAAATAATGATTTGTCTTGATAATCTACTCATGGATCAAGTTAACCCGGATTAAATGTTGAAGAGGATGACTAAATACATGCCTCGAGTTTAATCTATAATATATATGGTTAAAGGGATTATATTACACGAAAAACATTAATCACGAAAGGTTTTATCTAATCATGATTTACTTATTGTTTAAATATGGTAACAATGATGTATTACTAGATACCACTCATTGTTTATAATTTTATTAGAGAATAAAATTATTTCCAATTAAATAATAGCCTATCAGGTCGCACAAATAGAGCACTTAATGGAATAGTTAATTTAAATTATGGATTTAAATTAATTGATGATTATTCGAATTTTATTATAATTAAGTAAGACTTAATTGAGATAATATAAATTCGAATTAAAAGGAATGTTTTTGCCCATAATAATTAAGTATGACTTAGTTATTAATTAAATAATAGAAATTTGTTTTTATTATTTAATCCAATACCTACTAGGGTTGGGCTTTGCTGTTATGGGCCTTTTTAATCAGCCATTATAAATACATAATGATAGGTTAAAGAGGCTTGTACGTTTTTGAGAAAACCCTAACAGCAAAGAGAGGCAGAGGCAATTCGGATCATCAAGAAGGAGGCTAGTACATCCATTCCATAGTCAAGTTCGTGAGACGTTCTTGGAGGTGCTTGTGTGGATACCATAAAGGTGTTTCTCCGAGAGGTAGACACAAAGCATGATAGCTAGGATCTCCGTTGAGTTCATGAAAGTTAAGCTCTTGAAAGGTATGATTCGTTATCTCCATAATCTGCCCATAATTATACATGGATCCTGTTTTGGGTTTCAAATTTTTTTTGTTTTATTTACATTTTTCCGCTGCGTTTTATGCCTCAGAACCCAATATTAACTTCAAGCTTGGCTGGTTCAACCTTGGGCTATTGATTTATATATATTAATATAGCTACGTGTGTGATTGTGTGTTCTCCATTGTTTGTGTGTTGTGTACGTCTCTGTGTGTGTGTGTTGGTCGTGTCTATGTGTGGGCGACGCGTCCGCGCGTGTTGAAGCTGTGTGGTTTTTGTTTCGATCCTGTCCTGTTTTTGAAGATTGTGAATTGGAATAGTATAATAATTTTAATAAATTTTTTTCTGCAGGGTTTTACTTGAGTAATTTCATGATATGAATTATTGTATTCGTGCGGGAAATTTTTAATAGATAATCGGCGAAATTTCATATTGGAAACCCGAAAATTTAATCGGGTACCCGCAAAATTTTACCGCCGTCCGCGATGAATTTTTACAAGTAGACGGTGTACGGTTATGAATTGATTCTGAGTCCTAATTTTATAAAATACATAAAATGATTCGTAAAACTACTTTTTGAAACGAAATGACTTGTTGTTATGATCGTCGTGCTGGGATTGGTATTGTGGATTGTTATGAATTTGGACGTCGATTATGATCGACGGGTAGGCTTATAAACAGAAAATTTGCTGTAAAAATTTTCTAAAATTTTATTTTGAATACGAGAAACGTACTTTATAATACAAAACATTTTACCCTTATGTGAATATAGATTGCGTGATTTTGTGAATAATCGTTATAAAAGTCGGGTTATCGGATTGAGTTATTATGATTCGAGGATATCAAGCATGTCGGTGTAACTAATTAGGTTATTCTGTTACTGTAGATCCCGGTCGAGTTTCGCAAGGACTAAATTCATTGTGAAAATTACCTAGGGTTTTGTAAAGCGTTGCAAGGCAAGTACCCTGACCATTCTTTTATGGTTCAGTACGTATGAATAGACTGTTGTTTTATTCTCGTAAAGGAACATAAACATTTTAAGTTACGTATCCCCTGTAGTTATAAATCACTGTTTTAAACCTGTTTTGGGGAAAAGTAACTTCGAAAGGTACCTATCTCGAATGAAAATAATTTGTGAACCAGTTTTACGTGTGCTGTTAAAATGAATGGTTTTGAAATGAGATAGGTACAAGTGTTTAGAAAACTGGATAAAATGATCAGATATGGGATATATAGGGGCCAGAGTGGCCTATTGAGGTTGCGTAAGAGACTAACTCGATTGCGCGCATTACATAATCGATTAGTCCAGCATTCTAATCCAGCAGCTCAGAGACCTAGCTAGTCTCTGAGTTCCAGAATAAGTGAATGATACAGTTGATTAAATAATGTGAATAACATGCTAAAATTGGACTCTGGTACTTATACAACACACAACTACATTTTTTTTTGTTAAAAGCATGCTAGTCAGTGATATCCGGTTTCTTTATTTACTATTGTCGAAATGATTTATAGATTATGGAGTTTATGTTTATTCATAGTTCTGTTCTTATAACTGTTTACTTTACCATTTTTATCTTGGTATTCATATGTTGGTATTGCTGAGTGATTATGCTCACCCTTGCAACTTGTTATATATATGTTGCAGATTCCTAGAAGACCAGTCAGAACCTTGGCAGAACCGTGTCTTAGCCCCTTCAGGACCCGGCTCCGCAGAGGTAGTTAGTATCAGACCATGTGCGGTCTGATGAGTTGCTGAATAAGTTTAGTGTGCCAGACTTTTTGAATAAATGGTTTGTAATAATGTGTATATTGAATCATACTTAAAACTGGATCGGATCTTGGTTTGGGTTCGTGTTAGTATATAATAATAATAATCTCGTAGTTTATATTTCTGTTTGTTGTGTTTAGTGATGTCAAATCCTGACCCCTGGGTTGAGGCCATCACAGTTGGTATCAGAGCTACAAGTTCAAGTCCCTGATTCAAGTTAGGGATTAAGTCAAAAAGGTATATAAGCTGTGTCTTAAGATGTGAGTCAGCAACTCATATAGAGGAGCAAACCTTAGAGTAAGTCGAGGGTTCCGATAACATTACCCTGGCATCTATTGATGTTTTGATAGAACTGCCTTAACCTTGTTACGTCTTCCTATATATTTATCTGGTTGGCAGTGGCCTATAGTGATCTCCAGTGCTCCATCCCGGGAGAACAGGTCAGACTTAAACAGTTGTAGCTGAGGAGAATCCTTTGCCTCCCCCACCAGTTCCTCCATTTGCACCGAGGGATATTTCTAGACCTAGGGCCCGTCCCCATTGGGTGTGGAGGTCAGTATCTGCTCTTAGGGAGTTTTCACCAGGTTGTGGTCCCGGTTCTTCTTCTTGTAAACCTCTGGTTCCTCCATCTGCTCCTACAGGTTCTTCCTCCCTGATTCCCTATCATGTTCACTGAGCGGTGAACAGGTCTTTCACTAGAGAGCAGAGCCTGGAGCTGGCCGCACATCTTGACCAGATACCAGTTGGACCTTTTCAAGGCATCCCTGCCCCTTTACCTAATGTCCAAGCCCGAGTGAGATCTTTGACTCAGATTTCTATTGAGAGAGTTAGGTCTGTTGACCCTTTTATTAGCTCAGAGTTCAGAACCATTCAGTACCAAGACCTGGTTAACTGGTTGGTGTTTGAGTTAGTCTCTATTGGTGGCAGCAGTAGTGGAAGTGGTTAGAGCAGGGGGCAGCCGTGATGGACAATGCTCGGAGTTGGTTTGCAGGAGTTCTGTAGTTGTTTCTTTTATATATGTACATTATGTTGTTGTAGTTTATAGTAGGTGGAGGCTGCTATGATAGCCAGTTTTGTTGTGTATTCAGATGCTTTCTAGTTGGATATCAGTTATATCTGTTGGATTTTTGTTGGTTGTTATATAGTAGTTGCTTTATTATATTGTTCAGTTTTCATACACACTTGTGCGTTGTTATTATTGTTGTTACTATTATTGTTGTTTCTGTTGCTGCTACTTCTAGAATATAATCATTCACTCAGGATGGATCCAATTAACTGGGGATGAGGATATTGTCTTAGGGCAACACTTTCCTGGTACATATGTATAAACTATTTGGAGCAATCTATTTTCTCATATATGACTGTTATGTTTCAGGAGAATGCCACTAAAGAAGCATTCTCAACCCAAAAATGGATCTGTTGGGGATCCCTCCACAAGTGAATTGATAGATTTGTTGCGTCAACAGTCTACCCAGCTGGCCCAACAGCAACAACAGCAACAACAACAATTTCAGCAACAACAATAACAACAACAACAACAGCAGGAAATCTAACAGCAGCAACTGTAAATCCAACAGCAGCACGAGATGAGGGGGCGACCCAAGCTGTTAGTTTTAAGTCTTTTCAGGATGTGAAACCCCCAGAATTTAAAGGTGAAGTGGATCATGTTACTTCCAAGATCTAGTTGAAAGAAATGGAGAAGGCTTTTGCACTCACCAAGGTGAGTGAGGATTTAAATACAGATTATATTAGTTATTTTCTGAAAAATGATTCAAACTATTGGTGGGAGTCTACCCGAGCGTTAGAGAGAGAAGGTCCTATTCCATGGACCAGATTTACAGAACTGTTCTTGAAAAAATATTTTCCGGATTGTCTCCAGAGTCAGATGGAGATGAAGTTTTTAGAATTGAAGCAAGGAGACTGAAGCGTCGCAGAATATAAATCCAAGTTCACGGAGTTAGCTCGTATAACACCAGAGTATGTGAGTTCAAAAGCTCAGCGAGCAAAGCGGTTTCAACAAGGATTGAAGCTAGAGATCAGGAATGGAGTTGTAACCTTACAACTCAAGATGTATACTTCGGTAGTTCTGGCTGCCTTAGTAATAGAAAGTGACCCAAGGTTAGCTGCTAAGGAGAAGGGTGAGAAGAAAAGAAAGTTTGAAGGTGGACCTGCAAGGTCATAACAAGAAGTAGTAGGCCAGAAGTTTCAGCACCGGTTTGGAAAGAATAAAGATAGGAAGTTCAGGAGACAGAATTTCCCGCAAGCTAGACCCAGTACTACCTCAGTTAGTTCTACTCCGACAAAGTTCAACAAGCCAGTGATCGACTGCAAGACATGCGGAAAGAAGCACAAGGGTCAGTGCAAAGAGAACGTAAACTATTTCAAGTATGGCCAGAAGGGTCATTATTCTACTGAGTGCAAATCCAAGAACCAAGGAGTAACCTGTTTCATCTGCGGAAAAGTGGGGTATATTGCTAGAAATTGCATATCAGTTACCCAGGGCAGTGTAGGAAGAAGTGTGTCCCAAGGGCCAGCAACAAGTACTTCCAGAGCTAGAACTTTTAAGATGACTAAGAAATCTGCGGCTCAAGATTCTGATATAGTTGCAGGTATGCTTTCTATTAATTCCGTACCTGTTAACATTTTATTCGATTCGGGAGCATCCAAATCTTTTATATCCTTGAACTGTGTGAATAAAATGCAATTAATATTGGAAGACTTAGATGAACCTTTGACCATAAAGGTGGCCAATAAGGATAAAGTGGCTGTAAGTCAATTTTGTCCTAAGTGCTCTATAGAGATTTCAGGACATAGTTTCCCTGCCGACCTAATACCTTTTGAGTTAGGAGAATTTGACGTTATTTTAGGCATGGATTGGTTGTCTCCGTATAAGGAAAATATTGACTGCAAGAAAAAGAGAGTTGTTATGTATACCACAGGTAATGTAAGGATAAGATACCAAGGACAAAAGCAGGACAAGAAGTTTCTTTCAGTACTGCAAGCAAGGAAATGGTTGCGGCAAGGATGTGAAGCATACTTGGCTCATGTGGTGCACACTAAGAAAGAGACCCCTACTTTGGATGAGATCCCCATAGTAAGAGAGTATCCTAACGTCGTTCCAGAAGAATTGCCAGAATTACCATCTGATGGAGAAATAGAGTTCTCCATTGATTTGATACCAAGAGCTGAACCACTTTCCAAAGATCCATATCGAATGACTCTAGTGGAAATAAAGGAATTGGCCAAGAAATTTAAGGAACTATAGGATAAAGGAGTCATCCAACCAAGCATTTCTCCGTGGGGTACTCCAGTGCTATTTATAAAGAAGAAGGATGAAAGTATGAGGTTATGCATTGACTATAGGGAGCTGAACAAGTTGATAATAAAGAATAAATATCCTTTGCCGAGGATTGATGATTTGTTCGATCAGATTAAGGGAGCATGTTATTTCTCAAAGATTGACTTAAGATCTGGCTACCACCAATTGAAGATAAAGCCTGAAGATATTCCAAGACTGCATTTAGAACAAGGTATGGCCATTATGAGTTTTTAGTGATGTCATTTGGATTGACCAATGCACCAGCGGCTTTTATGGATTTAATGAATAGGGTGTATAAGGAGTACTTGGATAAGTTTGTTATTGTATTTATTTATGACATCCTCATATATTCAAAGACTCCGGAAGATCATGCAACGTATCTAAGGATTTCCCTTCAAAGGTTAAGAAAGGAACAACTGTATGTGAAGTTTTCCAAGTGTGAGTTTTGGTTGACAGAGGCACAGTTTTTTGGACACGTGGTAAGAAAGGAAGGTATCAATGTAGAGCCTGTAAATACTGAAGTCGTATCCAAGTGGGAGCAACCAAAGACTCCGACTGAAGTAAGAAATTTTCTTGGGATAGCAGGATATTACCGAAGATTTGTAAAGGATTTCTCTAAGATCGCATCTCCATTAACCAAACTAACTAGGAAATACGATAAATTCATTTGGACGGAAAAATGCGAAGAAAGCTTCCAGCAACTGAAGAAAAGATTATTATCAGCTCCAGTACTAGAATTGCCAGATGAGACGGGGAACTTTGTGATTTATAGCGATGTTTCTTTGAAAGGTTTAGGTTGTGTATTGATGCAACATGATAAAGTCATCGCCTATGCTTCCAGACAACTAAAGCCTCACTAACAGAAGTATCCAGTCCATGATCTTGAGTTGGAAGCTATAGTATTTGCATTGAAATTGTGGAGACATTACCTGTATGGAGAAAAGTGTGATATTTACACAGATCACAAGAGCTGAAAGTATATATTCACTCAGAAGGATTTGAACATGACACAAAGAAGATGGCTAGAGTTAATCAAGTATTACGACTGTTCCATTAACTATCACCCAGGTAAGGCCAATGTGTTGGCTGATGCCTTGAGCAAAAAAGAGAAACTGAATATGGTTCAGATTACAGAAGACCTAGCACGAGACTTGGAAAAAATGGAAATTGAAGTTCGAGTACCACGAGAAAGTAAGGAGAAACTGTACGAGATTACCTTTCATCCAACATTGATGGAAAAGATCAAAAGATGTCAAGAGGGAGTGATGGAACAAGAATTGGACACTCTGATAGGAGAAGAATAATGTACCCTAAAAGATAACAAAGGTTTTTTAGATTCTCTTCTATAATTTGGATTCCCAATATGACGGAACTGAAGAATGAAGTGTTACACGAAGCACATAACTCTTGGTTTTCTATCCACCCTGGTAGCACTAAGATGTACCAAGATTTGAAGAAAAACTTCTGGTGCCCAGGAATGAAAAAAGATATTGCAAATTGAGTTAGCAAATGTCACGTGTGCCAGACGGTAAATGCGAAACATCAACGGCCAAGCGGATTGTTACAATCTTTGGAGATTCCCCAGTGGAACTGGGAAGAGATTGCAATGGATTTTATGGTGGGATTTCCAAAGACGAGAGCTAATCAGGACACTATTTGGGTAATTATTGACAGATTGACAAAGTTAGCACATTTCCTCCCAATCAACGAAAGGTATTCTCTAGAAAAGATAGTTAAGTTATATTTGGATGAAATAGTGACCCAGCATGGAGTTCCTTTGTCCATTGTGTCAGATCGAGACCCAAGATTCAATTCAAGGTTCTGGACCAAGTTTTAAGAATGTCTAGGAACCAAGCGAGTACCGCCTATCATCCTCAGACAGATGGTCAAAGTGAGAGAACAATCCAACCATAGAAGACATGTTAAGAGTTTGTGCCCTGGATTTTAAGGGAAATTGGGACAAACACTTACCTTTGATTGAGTTCTCGTACAACAATAGTTATCATGCCAGTATTGGAATGCCGCCCTACGAAGCTTTGTATAGACCTAAGTGTAGATCACCATTGTACTGGGATGAAGTAGGAGAGAAGAAAGTGTTAGTCATAGAAAGATGCAGAGTAAAGATGCAGTGGCATTGATTCGGAATAAGTTAAAAGAAACCCAGGATAGACATAGAAAGAATGCATATTTACATCGAAAAGATATAAATTTCGAAGTAGGGTCACTGGTATTGCTAAAAGTATCACCCTGGAAAGGATTAATGTGATTTGGTCAGAAAGGAAAGCTTAGCCCCAGATTTATAGGACCATTTGAAGTTTTGAAGAAAATAGAGAAATTCGCTTACGAGATAGCATTTCCTCCGCAGTTGCAGCATATCCATAATATGTTCCACGTATATATGTTGAAGTTATATATTCCTGATTCGAATCAAGTTATAGAATATGAACCAATTAAGCTTCAGCCAGATTTGTCCTATATGGAGCAACCAATCCAAATTTTAGATCATAAAGAGCGAGTCCTTAGGAATAAGTCAATCCCTATAGTGAAAGTACTTTGGAGAAATCCTTGAGTAGAAGAGTCTACTTGGGAGTTAGAGTCAGACATGCTTGATAAATATCCTCATTTGTTTAGTTAAGTCAGATTCTGGGGACAAAAATTTTTTAAGGGGGGAAGGATATAACGACTCGTATATTTTATATTACTTTAAAGGTGTAATTGTTGAATAATTAATTAAATAAAATATATGTACTGGTTTTGACAGTGGTGTGTCATTTTTATTACTTATGTGTGATTTATTAATGTATAGTGTTGAATTGTGTAATTAATTTTTGAGTTATATTGTTTTGTTTCGCTTTTTAAAGTGATTTTATTGCAGTTTTATTTTCATAAATATTTGGATTGTCTCTAAAATTGTTTTTATGATTTTATAATTTCAATAATTATTTTTAGGATTTTATAAAATTGAGAAATTAATATTTTATTAATTATTTATCCTTAAATAATTTTTTGATTGCATTTAATCATAAAATCAGTATTTAATTCCAAGATTCTTGAAAAATTATGAAACTCATATTATACGAAGTTTTTAATGTTATAAAAATTTTAAAATTATTCTGAAATTTTTGGAGTTAAATTCACCCGCGCATTTTTTCGTGTAATCGTTAAACGCGGGTACAAAATCGCGTTTCAAAAATGGCTTAAAAATCTTGAAACTTTCATTTTATTAACTTTAAAATATTTCGAGAATTTTGGTACTATATTGTGGTTTTTCGCTGAATTTTTATGTGCACCTCGGTACATTTAATTAAGAAAAATAAGTCGGAATTTACTTTATTCGAGTCAGAAACGCATGTAAGTAACCAGGTTACTATTTTTTTGCCACGTATCTTGGTTGGGGGCTTCGTGGCAGTTGATTAACACACACAAACACATCAGTCTCACTCTCCTCTCTCATCTCTCGCTCTCTCCTGATCTCTCACTGTTTCTCTCTCGTATTCCTCTCCGTCTCTCTCTTTTTCTCCTCAGTCCGGGTTCTTCTTCTCCTCTTCTTCTTCCCTAGTGTCTTCGGTCACCGCCGTCTTTGTTTTCCGGCATACTTTCCGGTGAGCCGCCGCTGAACTTCGAGCTTGGCTTGTTCAATCTTGGGCTATTGATATATATATATATTCATATAGCTATATGTGTGATTGTGTGTGTTGTGTACGTCTGTGTGTGTGTGTGTGTGTCTGTTGGTCGTGTCTGTGTGTGGATGGCGCGTCGGCGCGTGTTGAGGCTGTATGGCTTTTGTTTCGTTCTTGTCCTATTTTTGCAGATTGTGAATTGGAATAGTATAATAATTTTAATTTTTTTCTGCTGGATTTTAATTGAGTAATATCGTGATATGAATTATTGTATTCGTGCGGGAAATTGTTAATAGATAACAGGCGAAGTTTTGCATTGGAAACCTGAAAATTTAATCGGGTACTCGCACAATTTTGTCGCCGTCCGCGATGAATTTTTACGAGCGGACAGTGGACGGTGATGAATTGATTCTGAGTCCTAATTTTTTAAAATAAATAAAATGATTCATAAAACTACTTTTCGAAATGAAATGACTTGTTGTTATGAACGTCATGCCGGGATTAGTATTGTGGATTGTTGTGAATTTGGACGTCGATTATGATCGACCAGTAGGCTTATAAACAGAAAATTTGTTGTCAAAATTTTCTAAAAATTTATTTTGAATACAAGAAACGTACTTTATAATACAAAATGTTTCACCCTTATGTGAAGACAGATTACGTGATTGTGTGAATAATCGTTATATGAGTCGGGTTATCGGATTGGGTTATTAGGATTCGAGGATATCAAGCATGTCGGTGTAACTAATTAGGTTATTATGTTACTGTAGATCCCGGTCGAGTTTGGCAAGGACTAAAGTCAGCGTTAAAGCTACCTAGGGTTTTGTAAAGCGTTGCAAGGCAAGTACCCTGA
The DNA here is from genome assembly GCF_009905375.1 of Apium graveolens. Classification (NCBI taxonomy): domain Eukaryota; kingdom Viridiplantae; phylum Streptophyta; class Magnoliopsida; order Apiales; family Apiaceae; genus Apium; species Apium graveolens. Next base: position 167,377,211 of record NC_133651.1, read on the forward strand.
CCATTCTTTTATGGTTCAGTACATATGAATAGACTGTTGTTTTATTCTCGTAAAGGAACAAAAACGTTTTAAGTTACGTATTCCCTGTAGTTATAAATCACTGTTTTAAACCTATTTTGGGGAAAAGTAACTTCAAAAGGTACCTATCTCGAATGAAAATGATTTGTGAACCAGTTTTACGTGTGCTGTTAAAATGAATGGTTTTGAAATGAGATAGTTACAAGTCTTTTGAAAACTGGATAAAACGATTAGATATGGGATACATAGGGGCTAGAGTGGCCTATTGAGGTTGCGTAAGAGGCTAACTTGGTTGCGCGCATTATATAACCAATTAGTTCAGCAGGTCAGAGACCTAGCTAGTCCCTCAGTTCCGGAACAGGTTTATAGGATGGCAGTTGGAGCTGTCTGGTGTTGACAGCCTGATCAGCTGTCTTTACTTATTCGTTACGTATCTGATTTGGCTTTGTGATTCCTTTAAAGGAATAAGTGAATGATACAGTTGATTAAATAATGTGAATAGAATGCTAAAATTGGACTCTGTTACTTACACAGCACACAACTACGTTTGTTTTTTAAAAGCATGCTAGTCAGTGATATCCGGTTTCTTTATTTACTGTTGTCAAAATGATTTACAGATTATGGAGTTTATGTTGATTCATAGTTATGTTCCTATAACTATTTACTTTACCATTTTTATCTTGATATTCATATGTTGGTATTGCTGAGAGATTATGTTCACCCTTGCAACCTGTTATATATATGCCGCAGATGCCTGGAAGACCAGTCAGACCTTGGCAGAATCGTGTCTCAGCCCCTTCAGGACACGGCTCCTCAGAGGTAGTTATTATCAGACCATGTGCGGTCTGATAAGTTGAAGAATAAGTTTAGTGTGCCAGACTTTTTGAATAAATGTTTTGTAATAATGTGTATCTTGAATCATACTTGAACCTAGATCGGATCTTGGTTTGGGGTCGGGTTAGTATATAATAATAATAATAATCTTATAGTTTATATTTCTGTTTATTGTGTTTAGTGACGTCAACTCCTGACTCCGGGGTTGAGGTCATCTCATAAAGACCAACCAAAGGAGTAGTGATTAAAGAAATAAGCCAAACTGAAGCTGAAAGACATGTTCAAAGGTTTCAATTTATTTTAAATGCTTATAGGAGTTATAAGGGAAAGGTGAAGGTTGTTGAAAAGTTAAAGTCCAATCCTAAGCCAAAGTCCAATAAGAAATCAGTATCAACCAAAACACAAACACTGATTGATCCAATCTATTCAGTAAGCCAAGCTCATGATGATGCTGATGAAGGAAAAGTTATTGTAAAAGAAGCCAGTCAGGTTCATAAGAAGAGAAAGGTGATTCCTGGATCTGATTGGGATGATAAACTACTAATCATTCCAACCAATGACATTGCTCAAGTTGGAGAAATTAAAGCTGAAATTCAACCAGTCAAATCATTTCTACCAAAGAATTCCGCTCCAGACTCACTGGTCTATCCTTTTTAAAGGTTCTAAGATTAAACCATCGCTCGTTGTAATCTTACGCCATTTAATTGTCGACATGCCATCAACTCTCGATGCTCTTGACCTCTTAGCGAAACCATCATAACCTTACATGTTAAGCGCACTAATAATATCATGTAGTATACTCGTCTTACGATAACATTTGTATATTATGTTCAAATCTTCTTTAATAGAAATAAAATCCTCAAAGGAATATGGGACACTATCTCTCCTGAATTCGTTATTCATACGGTATTCAAATCCTCACTTGTAAAATGATCCTTTAATTAGTTTGGGTCAATAACTTCAATTCTATAATAATAATTAGACTTCATGGTTTTCACATAAAATTCCCCCCTCATGGGCAACTATAAAGAACTACGAGTAACAAGGCTCGTGTTATAAAAAATGAACATATGGTGTTGGTAATACCGTCTTTACCCCAAATGCCCTGGAGGCTCATCTCCGAGTTCTACATCCACATCCTTGACAAATCATATATGATTCTATTTTTTCTTCTCATCATCTGATAATCTCCAATGGTTCTATTAGTCACACATTATTACCTAAAATGTATGCTTATCCTAACCTACACATTGAGGCTACATCAGGTAGTCCAATGATGAACTCTATATGAGCTCTTACGCAATCTCGCTTCTAGACAGACTCCTAACACTCTCGTCTCTCAGTGCTATAACTTATTGCTATGATACCATCTCTGTAACGCCCCCAAATCCGTGGTCAGGAATCTGGGTCGTCACGCAATCCTTCAATCATGTGTAACCTGTATTAACTCAATAATCCAATAAATCTATATCACACACCCCCAATCTCACACATACACACACAAAAGTTATAGCCTTGGAAATGATGAACACAATGTAATCTTCTTTTATTACAAATCAAATGTACTTTACAGGATCTTAAATAATTATTCGTAACCTCTACATGAAGTTACAATAATTACTACTAATATCTTATACCTATCTAAATTCTCTGGTCCACCTGAGACAAAGCTGTAAGGGATTCTGCCCACGATTTCAAGTGACTAAGCCCCACGCCGGCATACTGGTAATCTGTTGTGTTGTGACATTTATAAGAAAGCAATAGTGAGCAATAATGTTGTAACGCCCCCAAATCCGGGGTCAGAGGATTTGGTCGTCACTATGAAACCTCAATCCAAATCAACCTGTTTAATCAATAAATAACTGCCAGCGGAAGATATTTAACATCTATGACCCAAACTAATCCAAGATCTTTTAAAGTTATAGTTCTAGAAACAAGAATTCCAAATTCCACAAATAAATTTATCTTTCACTTTCTTTTAAAAATCTTTTCAATAATTCCAAACCTTAAAACTTAACCCGCTAGTATAACTTCGAAAAGAAGTATACTAGGCCCAAATACAATACACACTATAGTTTAATATAATAAACAACTTTACATTACAGAACTTACACTAGTCCGCAAACCCTGGACCAACCACCTTCCAAAAGCTTCTTCCTTGCTTTCTTGAATTACGCAGCTAAACAGCGCAAGTTAATCCTCACTGGAGGTTAAATTTGAAATAGGCAGGTATGAGCGAAAGAAATGCTCAGCAAGTTTATTATAGTATATATAGGGTCTTTTGATATAAAATCGACATCTGCATTAGAGCAGAACATTTAAAATTATAATTGCTGAACCAGAAAATTTAGTTAAGGAATCCCAGAATTGATTCATTCTCTATATTCAAAATCCTTTTGATATTTTTGAGCAAAAATGCGTCAACAATACTTTGAATCTCGACGATAATAAAACTCGTAAAACATTGTTTACGGAATTATCATAAACAACAATGACATGAACCAATAATTATGGATTGAATTATAAACTTTATTCAAAACCGAACTCTTTGAATTAATACTTATTTTGTCGTCATATTAAATTAGATATCAATACGAACTTTGATGCTCACAACATCCCATACTGAATTCAACATCAATCATCTATACTAATACCACCTTTGATATTTAACAACAAAGTAAGTATCAGCATAAATCAGAAACTAAATCAAAACTGCATTTCACCTTTAATCCAAAACAAAAATAGTTGATAAATCATTCCTTATAAGATTATCAAAAGAAATATAATAATTTAGATTGGAATCCTCGAACGACGGTGTGTTGCCGCCGGTGATCAGCCGCGGAGCAACACCAATATGCCAAAGCATATCCAACTAAACAAGGGGGTAACCAAGGCACATATTAGCCGAGCAAGGTGTTATATCCCGTATAACGCATAGCTCACGCTGGACCGCTGCCACGACCTCTTACGCAACCATCCAATCTTAAAAATATTTTATTAAAAGAGGTCATAATACTCAACACCCTTATAAACTTTATTCGCCCATTCACTTCGGCAAAAAACCCAAAACAACGTCATCTTTCTCAAAATCCAAAATATTTATAAATCCGATAGTTGGATTAGTAAAACACTTGACTATTCTGAACATAGAATAATAGATAAGTGCTTGCATAAACGGAATCATTTATTTCAGTGATATGTAAAACATTTATCTATTCAAAACTGAGAATAGGGAAAGCAATGCTTGCATAATAGGATCAAAAAAATATATCACTTGAACACTAAGTGATAATAGAGATGCTTGCATAATAAGATTCAAATAAATATCACTTGAACAATAAGTGATGATAGGAATACTTGCATAATAAGATTCAAAATAAATATCACTTGAACAATAAGTGATGATAGAGATACTTTCCTTTGGTTTTTAGCAGTTAGTCACACTCGCAATGACGCATCTATTCTGACAACCTTTCTCAACACATCACAGTCTTTCTTTTTAAAACTTTATTGATATGCTGCTCCAGCGATTGCTAGAAGCCAGACATCCAATACCATTCCATCTCACTCTTTATCAAACGTATTGTCCAGATCAACTCGAGCGATCCGCATCTATAATTAAAAGATACAGCTTTAATCGTCTAAATGGTAATTACTAGACGAATTGCGCGTCAACCCTTATTTTCTACCCATACGATAGCCCATACATAAAGATAATAGTCAAACACAAGACTCTTGACCCATGTACACACGTAATTCACATAACATATAAACACATAATCCACGTATCACATAATTCATATAACACATGCCTCGGTCCGTCAAAAGGTTCGACTCGATACGTTTAAAGCTCAAATCGAGTAAAAAATATGATTTATTGATCAACTACAGACTTACAATGACTCACCAATCAAATTACCTTGTAATACAAAAGAAATTAGGTCTCGAAAGTATTTTTATTGAAAGCGGAATATTTTTCTGAGTCTATACGCATTCGTTTCGTACTAAACGGACGAACGGTTTATTTATTACGAATAAAATAAGAATAAATGAGAATAAAACAATTAATAATAATATTAATTGATTTTTAAATACCAAAATATAATTTTCAAAAGCTTAAAAACAATTTTTAGGATTTATTTGAAATAATTATAGATAATTGTATTTTATTTAACTATTTATAAATAAAACTAATTGATTAAATGGATTAACCAATTAACTGAATCTATAAATAAATAATTAAAATTAATTATAAATAATTAAAACAAATATGGATTTTTGAAAATAATAACAGAAATAAATTTTTGGAATTTAAAATAATTAAGCAAATAATTTTTAGGATTTAAAATAATAATAAAAAGATTTTTGAAAGTAAAAGAAATCATTTTAGAAAATAAAAAAATGAAATTTTAATTTGTTTTTTTTAAAAAAGAAAAAAGCAGAAACAATTTTTATATATAAAAAAAACGGGGCTGGGGGATTGAAACCGGGTCGGCCAGGTTGTTAAAACGAGTTGTGAGGAATCCTGTCGGATTCAAGTCGATGTCGACCAGAATCTGTGATTAACCCAGAAACCGGCGACTTCGCCGACTTTCGACGAGTCGAGACTGCCCCCAAGAACACGGTCCCGACTCCGTTTTCGAAGCCAAGTCAATTCCAGTCGCCCTCAACAACTCGGAAACCACCTCCCCAACATTAAACACCGTCAGAACTAATAACTTCGGGCCAATCACCATTAAAACCGGTGCAACCTTGAAGTTCTCCGTCAAAAATCCGATTCTACTCAATTCTAAACCAAATAATGCGAGGCTAGTATCAAAATGAAGCTGGGAATTCAGGGAACCTATTTCAATGATCAAAACCCATCACCAACTTATCAATAATTCAGAAAATCAGTTTAAAAAACGGTTTTATCACCAAACTCGACTTACATCAAAACATAACCAAAATCCACAAAATCATATACCAAAACGACCCTCAGATGTTCAGGAACAATAATCAACCATCCATAACATCAAACAATCCCTTAATCTTAAAAATCGAATATAAACAACAAAAAAATGAAAAAAAAATGAAATACCAGAATAATCGACCTTTCCAAATGATGTTTGTATCAATAGATAGAGCATGGAAAGGGCTTCAATTCGAGTATTTGAACATCAAAAAAGGATTACTATAGCCTCCAGAATCCTCAATCAAAGTTTAAGTAGAAATTTTCACCCCCTAAACTATGTTCTTGATTCTCTCTCTCCCTTTTTTCTGAAATTTTAATAAAAATAAATAATAAATTAAAATTTCTGCAGCTATTTATATTAAACATAAAAAATTTTCCCGAAATTAATTAAGGGTGTTTTTGTCTCCTAATTAAAATAATTATTCCCCAAAATAATAATTAAGAGGAATAATTTTAAAAGCGATAAAATACAAAATTTATATCAAAATTCCCCAAAAATTGCGAATAATTCAAAAATACAAAAATACTGGATATTTGAAATACGGATAGTTTTATAAAAATAAAAACATGAATTTTGCGGGCTTTCACGTCCCGTTGGGGTCTCGGTCCGTTTATTTTTGAAAATCAGAAACAATTTTTAATTTAACATAAAACCCCGAAAACACATAAAATACCTTCAAACGCACATAAATGAGATAAAACGAGTACCTCGATAAAGACCCCAATAAACACGCGTCCCGATAGCGGATCAATTCATACAAATGCATTTTAAACATGTAACGAGTATCCGAAAAATATGCTGGTCCTTACGGGACCACATCCAAATATATCGCATGATAATTCATAGCCAAACATACTTTTTAATAATATTAAACACATAATAATTCATTTAACACGTAGAAAAATAGCTGTAAAATATTACTTTCACTGTTTTTAAAATTCACCCTATAGCCGGGTGAACACGGGTAAAATACCAAATAATATTTCTAACACAGATCAACTATTGAGGCGAGTAAAATATTTAGTCGATCCTCAAGACGAGAAAGTACACTCAGTTTTACCGCTATCGATAAACGATCAGCTTTTAAAATAAGCATTTTGAAAATAATACCTTTGAGTATATATTTTTAGAAAACCAACAGGGACTAACACCAATTAACAATTAGCATATTAAGTCATTTAACGACACGAACTCATCAAACAGGAATAAAATATTCATCATTTTATTCCTTTTATATCAGAACAGCACATACACATATTTAAATAATAACAATAATAATTCTAAAATACGGGATATTACAATCTACCCCCCTTATAAAGATTCCGTCCTCGGAATCAGCAGAAGAAATCACTAAGGATCTTATTGCCAACTTTCCATTCTTGCATATGCAACCTTTCTCAGAATCTCAAATAAAACTTGAATTTCTTGGATTACATAATGATCACGGGAGCTTCACTCCGCACCACTGTTCCATCCACATCCTTTGACCAATTCCTCAATAGAATCACTTGTATCGATCGAGAGAAAGAAGAATAGAGAGGAAGATAGAGAAAAAAGAAAAAAAAAGAGAGATAGAGATAAATAGATAGAGAAATAAAAAAATAGACTGACTTCGTAATACGCCACTGATATTTTAATCGTATTGCAATCCACTGCCGTTATTGACAATCCCATCACTTAACCCTGCTTTGACTAAACGGGTGTTAGAGAATATATCCTCTAACAGATATCTCTTTTTGAGAGAAGTCAAAAGAAGTTATAGAAATAGAAGGTATTGCCAAAGTCTTAATACTTATCTTCAATTTGAACTCTTTTGTTGACTCGTCATCCGTTTCTAGACACTTCTTCATGTTCTAAGGATATCGATAATCTCCATCGTCGCTGAATTGTAGTAGCCTCGAAAGATTCTACAATAGAAGTTTGCGAATGCCCGGAGTTTTATCCAACTCAACAAAACCATCTCAAACAAATACGCATATCTTAGTTTATTTGTTGGTACTATATCCAATAGTCCAACAGGAACTCGATATGAGCTCAAGCGTCCTCACATGGCTATACACACTCCTACACACTCTTGTTTCTAGTTTACTATAACCTCAGCTCTAATACCAACTTGTAACGCCCCCAAATCCGGGGTCAGAGGATTTGGTCGTCACTATGAAACCTCAATCCAAATCAACCTGTTTAATCAAAAAATAACTTCAAGTGGAAGATATTTACCATCTATGACCCCAAACTAATCCGAGATCTTTTAAGGTTACAGTTCTAGAAACAATAATTCCAAATTCCACCAATAAATTTTTCTTTCACTTTCTTTTAAAACTCTTTTCAATAATTTCAAACCTTAAAACTTAACCCGCTAGTATAACTTCGAAAAGAAGTATACTAGGCCCAAATACAATACACACCATAGTATAATATAATATAATATAAATAACTTTACATAACAGAACTTACACTAGTCCGCAAACTATGGACCAACCACCTTCCAAAAGCTTCTTCCTTACTTTCTTGAATTACGCAGTTATACAGCGCAAGATAATCCTCACTGGAGGTTAAATTTAAAAACAGGCAAGTATAAGCGAAAGAAATGCTCAGCAAGTTCATTATAATATATATAGGGTCTTTTGATATATAACCGACATCTACATTAGAGCAGAACAATTAAATTAATAATTGTTGAACCAGAAAATTTAGTTAAGGAATCCCAGAATTGATTCCTTCTCTGTATTCAAAATCTTTTTGATATTTTTGAGCGAAAATGCTTCAGCAATAATTTGAATCTCGACGAGAATAAAACTCGTAAAACTGTTTTATGGAATTATCGTAAACAACAATAACATGAACCAATTATTATGGATTGAATGATAAACTTTATTCAAAACCGAACTCTTGGAATTAATACTTATTTTGTCATCATATCAAATTATATATCTATACGAACTTTGTTAGAAAATGAATAACACACATAGGGGGGGTGAATCTGTATTACTGTTTTTGTGCTTTTCTTGAATGTTTATGGTTGAACAAAGTAAACTAAATCTTGTAATAAAATGTGTTCATGCAGAATTTAAGCTTGTAGAAAATTAAGAACACGGATCTTCAAAACTCACTTAATTTTAAATTAAAATTAAGACTGTTTTGCTACAAAATTTCTAGGCTCTTTGTTGATAAATAGCTTAGCTTCTCCTTGAGAGTGTTACAAGAAATTGTTACTCCTAACTAAAGGACCAGTGTTAACTTTATAACTTAGTTAACTGCTGGTTTACACAGTGTATGATAAGATCTGCTATTAGCTTTTCTAAACTGTCACTTATTATTTCTATTTATAGAAAAGTAGATCTTCCATTTTTGGCTTAGCATATCTTTAACATCCCATGTTCACTTTGATCTTCCTTTGTCAATTAATCTTTACCATTGATCTTGCACATTCTTCAAGCTGCTTTTTGTAGACTTGTCAATCCAGCTGTTTGGATTGTTTGTTGATTGTTAATCTTGGATATTGAACTGGTTTGTGATTCTGTACTTTTAGAATTTTACTCGAGATCTCCAGTTTTGGCACATAGAGATCTTGACATCTCGATAAGTAAAATGACTTATCGAGATCTCTAATGCTCTAGTGAATTTGACTTATAGAGGTCTCTGAGTTCTCGAATTAAACTTTAGCTTGTCGAGATCTCTCAACATCATGTCTTCACTTTGTCTTGTCGATAACTTAGAGTTCTCCAGTGAATTTTGACTTATTGATATCTCTGAATTCTCTAGTAGACTTAGCCTTATCGATAACTTGGAGTTCTCTAATGAATGTAGACTTGCCGATAACTCTGAGTTCTCTAGTGAAGAAATGACTTGTCGATATCTCCAATCTTCATGTCTTCTTGACTTGTCGATATCTCCGTGAGTTCTCTAGTAGCTTTCCTGACTTCTCTATAAGCTATTCTGGAGTTCTCAAATGACATCTCTATAACATTAAATTTGTGACTTGTAGAGATCTTGAATTAGAGTATTTTTCATAAAACAGCTTTATTCAACTCCAAGCTTCTTTATAATTCTTCTGAGGCATGATCTTCCTGATCTTCTTCTAGATAGAATTCTTAGGCTTGATACTGTTTATAGAAAAAGGCTCCAATCTCCTCCTTTGACATTTTTATAGACTATAAATGTTACAAGTACAAAATACAGATTAAGATCACAATATAACTTACTTAGGGTTGACAAAATGACTTAGTCTTGTTTAGATACAGGCATGTTTTGCACAACAATCTCTCCCAATTGGTAAGAAGATTGCTTTTCATAAATTCATGCCTGTTAACAGGACTAACCCCAAGCTTAACAGATTATGAAAAGTAACAGTTCATTATTCTCCCTAGATTAGATGTTCATTAGGATATGTTTTACACTTTGACCAGGGCCACTAATGATATTGTTATCTTCATTAATCTTTGACATCATCACTTATGTATAACAATCTCCCCCAACTTGTTCATTATGAAATTATGCACAAGTTCAGATTGATGATGTCAAAACTCAATCTAAACACGGAAGTCAATCTTCCCAGTCTTCCGAGTGCATTTAGATTTACTCTTCTCTCCCCTATTAAGAAGAGAGTATTATTGTCTGGCAACATCCAACAGCTATTTTTCCATTTAGATATATTCTCCACTTTTTTAACATTATCTTGAGCTGGGAAGAATCAGCTAGCTGCATGTTGTTCAAGCTTGTGTTATTGTCCATTTAGAACAATATCTGCAGCTTCAAGCTATAGTGATTTTAACAGGTAGAATAGGAGAATTAGACCTGCAGAAAAAGTCTTTTAGTAACACAAGTCCTAAACTCTCTGTTCTTTTAAAGTAGTCTCACTACTTCTCACTGCACTAGTCTCATGATTTTTAAGAGTCAGAGTTTCCTCACAAGGATTACTAAATCCAGACACTCATCTACCTCTCCTTTTTTCAGGAAGGATCCTGCCTCTCTTATTTTCTGTTTTTCACTAAATCTTTTCTCTCATCCTCACATGAAAGGATCAAATGTTGTTTGACTTACAAAAACAAGAGGTGGCTGAGAAGAGTTGTCTGTGATCATATGATAAGAGGTGATCCATATAGGTCTAATCATACTCATTTCATCAGAAAAGTAGATATATATTTCAAACCTTATGAGATTTTGAAGAAGCAGCTGATTAATTTAACATTGGTATGTAGCTGCATCTTTCATAAACTGTTCTCACAATGTTCTCAGTGATTCTGCCTTCATCACCATTTTGAGGTAATGGTTCTTGTGTGGCTGGAGATTCAAGAATTGCTGTTTGACTTTGACATCCAGGTTCTTGTGTACTCTACTCCACTATTTGAATTCTGAGCTTCTGTTAATACTGTTTGTTGTGCAGTTGTGTCATGTTTTTCAAGAGATTCTTCCTTGTCTTCTATACTATGTGAATTATAGATTCTTATGGAATATGGATCAGAGAATGATGTCTCTGCTATGCCCCATTAAGACATAGGTTCTTATGTGCATAATCCAGGAAGTAAGAAAACTTTGCTGTTGTAGGAACTTTTGACAGCTTTCCTTAACAAATCCTCCTTAAGGTTGACATGACAGGGTTGATGAGCTACTGTGAAGACCATTAACAGATGAAGTTCTAGTCCTTTCTTTGGAGATGAATCAGAATAGCTTGTAGCAGTTCTGATTTAGTAAGCACAAGTATCCTCTTCATGAATTCTGAAAGTTTTAAAATAAGCATGAGGATCTTGGCTTATTACATCCTTCTTTTCTCAAACAACAAACCAAATGAAGAAAATTTTGTGAGGATTATGTCCTTTTATAAAAATAGGTTCCTTTTGAGAGTTACCTGAGTGGGATTGTGTTTGAGTTTGTGTTTGTTTTGTTGTGCCCGGGTGAACTGCAATTTGGATGTGAAAGATGTATTAACTGCAGTTTAGCACAAATGCCCGTTGGGTGATCCATAGATCTCAGAAATCTTGTAATTAACAAGTTTCTTGCAATTTTTAGGCAAATTCAGAGAATTTTGCAAAAAATTAATTATCAAAGATGTTGACATACGAAAGTTAAGAGATTTAAAACATAAATCAAAAGTTATTTTGTATAATATTCTACTTTACTTATACATTGATATGTCTGATGCATTAGATGAAATCAAATGTTTTATCTCTGCTTCGAGTGATTTTTCTGAGTTTCCTGTTGTTGTCTTGAAGGAGTTGTGTTTACCCTGTACTGCATTGAACATATATAACTTTATGATGTTTTTTATTGCATACAGTATTACAGAAAATATAATACTCAGATGAATTGTAAACACATAGCAAACAAGATACAGACAGTTTTAAAATAGAGAAGGTAAAATATTTTCATTAATATTGAAACAGAGTACAGGAAGATTTTGATTTTAACAATTTAAACCCTAATCCTAACTACTCTAGTCGCTGCCTTTTCTCAGCTTCAATCCTCTTTGCCCTCCGTTGGTATGCTCTAGACATGGAGTGCGCAAGAGAAATGATCCTCTCTTGCAACTCCAGAGCAGCAAGGCGTTCCTGCTCAGCCACCAAAGCACGTCTCTCTTGCTCTAGAGATACTTCTCCCTCAAAAAATAGAAAGTTTATCTGATCATCCCAAGAGAGTTCGTCAAAAACTTCAAGGGGGACATCAAAAGGGCTATAAATGATCCCTTTGATGCAGACTCGAAGCCCAAAAGGGTCATAATAAACCTTATAATCATCCAAATGAAGGGCTGGAAGATAAACACTATTGTTGAGCGTATAGAATACAGGAGCAGCCATTGGATAGATTTGAACAAGATAAAGATTTGGAGTTAGGGTGTTTGTTGAGAAAAAGAAATAGTGATGAATAATGAAGAGAGAAGAATTTGAATTTATAGGGGAGAAAAGAAGCCAAAGAGACACTTGAGTTACCTGGTGAATAAGTGTTTTAACCACACACACACACTACGCGAATCTAGGCAGTTAAATTGTGACTTAACTTTCTAGCTTAACTATTCCCCATGCAAGTACTCAAGAACACTTACACAAAAGGTTTAACTATTCCCCATGCAAGTACTCAAGAACACTAATTAAATCAAATACTCTGTACTGAGAAAAATTTATTTTGAATAAAATTCAAAAACACATAATTAGCACACATCAAATAAATTTAACTATTATCAGAATTCTCAAAACATCACATATAATATACTAGTCTACTTACATTAGACTAACATATTCCATATTTGATCAAAAATATGCACATAAGCATGTAAATATGTCAATAAGTCTGAGTAATTATAGACAAAGTATGTCAAAAGTATTTTGCTGAATATAATTTATGAATTAAATTATTCCAGTTTTCCATACTTTTTGCTTCTTTTGATCTGTTATTTATTAACATCATATGTTTAAGATATGAATTAATAAATATACAGTTTATTTAGAATTTTTGAAAAAATTTACGTTGAAATATGTATGGAGAAGTCTGGGTATTTTTAGAAAGTAAATGAAATGTCGAGAACTCAAAAATAGACGTTTGGAGTTTATCTATCGAGAAGTCATTTTAAGGAATGAAGTACATATCGAGAAGTCATTTTAAATTACTCTTTTAGAGAACTCAAAATTGACTTATCGAGATGTCAAATTAATACCCAGTTTGTCCAAAAAGTGGACTGAATTAATTCTAAATTTTATTTGAATAAATTAAAAAATAAAAATTAGAATAAATTTTCCAAGAGTATTTTACCAAAATAATTTATTGATTTAAATTATCTCAGTTCTGAGTTATTGATAAGTCAACAATTATACTTATAGAGAACTCTGTGAACTATTAGTACTAGAGAACTCTTTAAGGACTTATCGATAGGTCATTGTTAAGCCTATCGAGGAGTCACTCGAGAAGTCAGTAAATTGACTTATCGAGGACTCACTCGAGAAGTCCTAAAATGACTTGTCGAGAAGTCAATTTTGACTTATCGAGAACTCAGTTCTCTATATACTTTTGGTTTCTGAAATTATGCCTTGTGTTGATTTTACATATTAAGGATGTAAATAAACAACTGAGCAGTTTACTTAGAATTTGAAGAATTCCAAGTTGAATTTAAATTGGAAAAACAAATATGCAGAGATTTCTAAAATATTTATAGTTCATATTTCAGTTAATTTCCAATTAAATCAAATTAATTTTTATTTAATGGAGATTAATCTGCTGCAAAACATTAGCTGAGTTCTTGCCTTAGGATGAAGAATTAAGCATTCCAATTTCACCTAAGAGTCTAGTGAAAGTTGCTTCATCCAAAGGTTTGGTAAAAATGTCAGCCAATTATTTTTCTGTTGGTACAAAAATGAGCTCAATGGTACCATTTGTATCATGTTCTCTAATAAAATGGTACCTTACATCAATCTGCTTTGTCCTAGAATGGTTAACTGGATTAGCTACTATAGATATAGCACTAGTATTGTCACACATAATAGGAATTTTATATAACACTGGGCCATAATCCATTAGCTGATTTCTAATCCAAAGCACTTAAGCACAACAACTTCCAGCAGCTATATATTCAGCTTCAACTGTAGAAGTTGATACAGATTATTGTTTCTTGCTATACCAGGACACCAGTCCTTGTCCTATAAATTGATAGCTTTCAGTGGTACTCTTTCTGTCAACCCTGCATCCAGCAAAATCTACATATGTGTAACCAACAGCTTCAAAACCAGTTCCCTTAGGATACCATAATCCCAAGTTTGGAGTCCCCTTCAAGTATCTGAAAATCCTCTTTACAGCCATCAAATGTGATTCTTTTGGATTGGCTTAAAATCTTGCACATACACATGTTGTAAACATGATGTCTGGTCTACTTGCTGTTAAGTAAAGAAATGATCCAATCATCCCTCTATAGCTTGAGATATCTACACTTTTGCCCTTTTTATCTTCATCCAACTTTGTTGTAGTAGACATAGGTGTAGATGCAGGTGAACAATCAACCAAACCAAACTTCTTCAATAGATCCTTGACATACTTAGTTTTCCTGATGAAGATACCATCACTTCTTTGACTGACTTGAAGTCCATGAAAGTAACTTAGTTCCCCAATCATACTCATTTCATATTCACTTTGCATACGCTTGGAGAATTTTTGGCAAAGCTTTTCATTAGTAGAACCAAAGATGATATCATCCACATAAATCTGTACTAGGATCATATCATCACCATGTTTCTTGAAGAAGGGAGTCTTGTCTATGGTACCTCTAGTAAAACCATGCTTCAGTAAGAAATATGACAGTGTGTCATACCATGCTCTAAGTGCATGTTATAGTCCATATAGAGCCTTGAGTAACTTGTACACAAAATTTAAAAATTCTGGATCTTCAAAGCCAGGTGGCTGTTGCACATAAACTTCTTCTTCTAGCTCACCATTCAGAAAGGCACTCTTGACATCCATTTGATACACTTTAAAATCTGAATGTGCAGCAAATGCTAGAAAAAATCTTATTGCTTCAAGTCTTGCAACTGGAGCAAAAGTTTCACTATAATTAATTCCTTCTTCTTGTGAGTAACTTTTTGCAACCAACCTTGCTTTGTTCCTGGTAACTACACCACTTTCATCCATCTTGTTCTTGAACACCCATTTGTTCCAATAATTCTTCTATTCTTTGGTGCAGGAACTAACTTTCAAACTTTGCTTCTTTCAAACTGATTTAGCTCTTCCTGCATAGCAGATATCCAGTCAGGATCCAGTAGAGCTTCATCAATTTTTTTAGGTGCTACTTGAGACAGAAAATATGCATGTAGGCACTCATTAGCAGTTGCACTTCTAGTCCTCAGACCAGCAGTAGGATCACCAATAATTGCATCTCTAGTGTGACTTTTATCCCACTTCCTTGTATGAGTTTGGTGACTTATGCCTTTATTATTTTCTTCATTGTTAGTATGACTGCTGGATCCTTCTTCCATTTCTCCCCCTGAGTTTGTGCTCTCAAATTCAAGTGTTTGAGATGAATTTCCATTTTCATGATTTTCCTGTTGAGTAGTCTCTTCATTTAATGCCTGTTGTGAATCAACTTCATCTTCCCCATCAGAGTCACTATCAATGTTGAGGTTTTCAAATGCCAGGGCTTCAGCTTCATTATCGTCAAGGCATTTCAAGCCTGGACATTTATCATCATCAAAGGTCACAACTGTGCTCTCCATAATCTTCTTTTGATCAATCACATAAACTTTGTAGGCTGTTCTTTCCAGTGAATATCCCATAAAAATTGTTTCAAAAACCTTTGAGTCAAATTTTCCCCCATATTCAGAGTTGTCTTTCAAAATGTAACACTTTCTTCCAGACACATGAAGATGCTTTATAGTAGGCTTTCGTTTAGACATGATTGAGTAAGGTGACTTGCCATGTACCTTGTCCTGGCAGCTTGGCAGCTTCAACCAATGTTCTGTTCTTTCTCTCAACTACACCATTTTGTTGAGGTGTTCTGGCCGTTGAGAATTCTTGAACAATGCCTTTGCCTTTGCAAAAATCACTCAATATAGCATTTCTGAATTCTGTTCCATTGTCACTTCTCAAATTTTTCACATAATTATAATCTTCAGCCTGTTTTTCTATCTTCCTGATGTGCTCAATTATGATGTGTGGAGTTTCATCTTTAGAGTACATGAACTCTACCCAAGTATATCTTGAGAAATTATCCACCATCACAAGTGCATATTTGTTCCTTGAAATTGATAAGGCATTCACTGGCCCAAATAAGTCCATGTGAATAAGTTGCAATGGTGCACTTATAGAATTCACAGTTTTTGACTTGTGACTATATCATTTCATTTTTCCTTTCTGACAAGCTTCACAAACTTCATCTTGAGCAAATTCCAGTTTGGGCATGTCTCTTACTAACTCCTTTTTGACTAAGGTGTTAATTGCCTTGAAATTCAAGTGAGACAGCTTCTTATGCCATAGCTTGTTTTGTTCTTCTGATGCCTTAGTATAGAAGCAGCAAATACAATCCTTATTTGTTGAGTCCAAGTCTGCAACAAACAAGCTTCCTTTCCTTGCTCTTTTTAGAGCAACTTTACCAGTTTTCTTGCTGATAAAAGTGCATTCTTCTTTGTTGAATAAAACTTCAAAGCCTTTGTCTACAAATTGGCTAACACTGAGAAGATTCACTTCAAGACCAGCTACTAGTGCTACATCATCAATGACAACATTTTCAGAAACAATCTTGTCATATCCCATTGTGAATCCTTTGCTGTTGTCTCCAAAGGTCACCAATGGACCAGCTTTCTCCTCATGATGTGATAGCAGGGCCTTATCACTTGTCATATGTCTGGAACATCCACTGTCAACGATCCATATGATTTTCTTCACTTTGCCCTGCACACAATGAGATTCAGGTGTGTTTAGTTACCCAAGCAGTGTTGGGTACTTTCTTCTTGTTAACTGATTTAGCAAAAGTAGAGTGAGTTGTTTCAAATAACATAGAGTTCAAAGATTGTTGTGCATTTTCCCTATCTGATGTAGACCCAATTTTTGTTTCTTTAAGGTCTACTCTCAGTTTGTAGCAACTCTTCATCACTTTCAAGTTGCATGGGATGCAGTCAAACTTGTCACAGAATGAGTAGGGATCATTTGAATCTGCTTCATTATATTTGCAAGCTCCTTTAGTTGGCTTGCTAACAACCTTTTTACAAAGGTGACTTGGATGATTTGCAGAGCCACATTTTTCACACTTCTTT
Source organism: Apium graveolens (assembly GCF_009905375.1). Lineage (NCBI taxonomy): Eukaryota > Viridiplantae > Streptophyta > Magnoliopsida > Apiales > Apiaceae > Apium > Apium graveolens. Next base: position 167,394,741 of record NC_133651.1, read on the forward strand.
CTAGGAGCATCTGCAATATAAGCAAGATTATTGCCTTTGTTTATCCCTATTTTCTCATTTCTATTTTTCTTCTTCTTTCTTGCATCTTCAATCTCTATTTCTTTGATAGGAATCTTGGTGCTTTGATTGTCCATGAGATTTTCCTCATCTGCAATTTCTTGCTTGATATTCAATTCTTCTTCACTGAAGTCTACTTCACAAGCCTTGAACACAGCTGACCCAACCTTTTTCAGCATTGCTGGAATATTTCCATTCTCTGTTGTTTTTCCTTTGTCCCTTATGTTTTTCTTTTTGTTGTTCAAAGCATCATAATCAAGACCAATAACAATGTTTGCACATGGTTTGTTTTTGTCATGGTACCGACCAACCAATTCAGATACATTATTGAAGGAATTCGACTTTACTTCATTTTTCTCTAGTTTTTCCCTTAGCACAGCCTCAATCTCATTTGCACACTTGAGCTTGTTCTTCAGATAACCATTTTCTTGTTTCAAGGCTTCAAGCTCTACTATCAACAATTTAGTTCCTTGTTTTTCATTCTCAAGCTTCTCATTCATTTTTGTCAGTCTGTTCACTTCTTCATACAACCACCATGCTTGTATGAATGTGAAACATTTCTGCACTCATCTTTTCAACAGTTTCCTTATATTGATTCACATTTAAATCAGTGGTGGTAAGAGTTGGTACCTGTGATTTAGATGAGGATGATTCTCCTGTTGGGAACCACGGACTTAGGGTGTTACTACGTTTTATGATAAAGATTATAAAAAGAGGATTACCTTGTTAATGGTTGATTCCACGCTCTTCTATTGTATTCCCAAATTCCCTTGAGCGAAGTGTGGCCTCCGTCTTCTCAAGTTACCCTCTCTTCTTGCTCCTTGGTGGCTACAATATGTTTTCACACCATTGCCAAGCAAGAAGAGAATAAGAATATATATAGGCTACAATAGGGACCATGGATAATTAGGTTGGGCCTTCTAATTACATCTTGAGCCTAGCCCAATGTAATTAAATATTAATTCAATCCACTAAAGAATTAATATTTGCACTACCTTTCCTAATACCGTAATTTAATTAATTCGGTTCCAATATTATTTGCTTATTAAATTCCCCATGTTTAAAATATCATATGTCCATTAATTAAATAAATTACTGATAATTTATTTAATTAATATCTTTTATCCTTGATCATCCACTCAACCTTTATTTAATTATGCCAGAATAAATTCCACCTGCAGGGTTTCACATAATTAAATCTTTTTGAGCTTTCAAGGGGACATCATTAACCCGAATATTATCAGAACATGGATTCCTTCAATAAATAATATCCACCATGTATATAATTCCATCACCCAAAATATAATGATATAATTCAAAAGAATTATTTCATATATAAATCAAAGCATGTAAATAATATACACGTGTCAATTACTATTTCCGGATTAAGAACCTAAGCATTAATAATAACATAGAATATTAGTTCTCCTTCTTAATCACTATTAAGGGAACAATTCTAAATTTGATCATGTTCAATATACACAAAGTATACTAGCATTATTTATTAGTCAATATAAACTAATCTAAATAATACTACAGCCATACCAGTGGATTGTCCAACACCACCTGTGCTGTGAACCTTATTATATTATATAACCGTATTTAACAATCTAATATTCTGTATCCCATTTGATACTAGATTGTTCACAATATATAATATTAGACAATATGTAAACATTCAAATGATTCTCAAATAAACTGGCCAGAAATAAATGTACATACTTCAAATAAATATTTTCAGTATACACTAACAATCTCCCACTTATAATCAAAATATTCTATGTGTACATTAGTGTTTATTTAATCCACTATTACATAAAAATCTATGTGTCCATCCATCTGACTCCTATCGCTTCCACATGCTTGTCAAAAACCTTGGCTGGCAAGCTCTTTGTGAAAGGATCTGCCCGGTTGTCTTCTGATGATATATGAGCCACAACTATATCCCCTTGCTTTACGATTCCTCGTATGAGATGATACTTACGTTCAATATGTTTAGCTGCTTTGTGGTCTCGCGGTTCCTTTGAATTTGCCACAGCACCAGTGTTATCACAATACACCGTCAAGCTCCTAGGCAAATTAGGTACCACATCTAAGTCCAAAAGGAAGTTCCTGAACCATACAGCCTCCTTGGAAGCCTCAGAGGCCGCCACGTACTCAGCCTCCATGGTGGAGTCTGCAATGCATTTCTGCTTTACACTCCTCCATATAACGGCTCCACCTCCCAAAGTAAAAACATATCCCGAGGTTGATTTCCTCTTATCCCTATCTGATTGGAAATATGAATCAGTATATCCCAAAGGAAATAGATCTGAGGCCTTGTAAATTAACATATACTCCTTAGTCATTCTCAGGTACTTGAGTATAGTTTTTATTGCACTCCAATGTTCCTGACCTGGGTTCGACTGATATCTACTAACCATGCCTACAACAAAGCAGATGTCAGGCCTCGTACATAACATAGCATACATTAAGCTTCCACATGCTGAAGCATAAGGAACTGCTTTCATGCTCTCTATATCCTTAGGTGTCGAAGGACACTGCTTCTTAGATAGAGCAACTCCATGCTTAAAAGGTAAAAAACCTTTCTTGGAGTTCTGCATGTTAAAACGAGCTAATACTTCATCAATGTAGGGCTCTTGAGATAAAGCCAACATCCTTTTCTTGCGATCCCTTATAACTTTGATCCCAAGGATGTATGCCGCTTCACCTAAGTCCTTCATGTCAAATTGTTTGAACAACCATGCCTTTACTGATGACAACATTTCAATATTGTTTCCAATGAGTAAAATATCATCTACATATAGTACTAGAAAAACCACTGCATTACCTTCACTTCTCTTATACACGCACGATTCACTTGGACTTTGATCACATCCATATGACTGGACTACCTGATCAAAATGAATATTCCAGTCTCTAGAAGCTTGTTTAAGTCCATAAATAGACCTCTTAAGCTTACATACCAGATGCTCTTGGCCTTCCTTAATGAATCCTTTTGGTTGCTGCATATAGATGGTTTCTTCAAGACTTCCATTAAGAAAAGCTGTCTTGACATCCATTTGCCAAATCTCATAATCGAGATGAGCTGCTATAGATAAAAGAATACGGATTGACTTAAGCATGACTGCCGGTGAAAAGGTTTCCTCATAATCGATACTTTTTTCTGAGTATACCCTTTCGCAACAAGTCTTGCTTTCCAGGCTTTCACCTTTTTATCTAATCCCCTCTTTTTCTTGTAGATCCACTTACATCCAATAGGTTTTATACCTTTGGGTGGTTCCACGAGCTCCCAGACCTGATTAGAATACATTGATTCTATCTCAGATTCCATCGCCTTTTGCCAAAGATCTGCATCTTTGTCTTGTGCTGCCTCTTCGTATATACGGGGATCATCATCATGTTCACCAGAGACCAAGTCTGAAGACTCTCTTAAAAACATGAATCTATCAGGCTGTTGAACAACCCTCCCACTACGACGAGTCACTGGTGCGGTATTAGTGACAGGTTGTACATTATGTTGTGGTTGTTCTACTTGTACTACAGCTTCATGGGTATTATTTGTCCCTCCCACTAGTTCCTCTAAAACGACACTACTCATGGGTTTGTGATTCATTATATATTCCTCCTCTAAGAATCTTGCATTGGTGCTAACAATGACATCCCGATTCTTCGGACTATAAAATAAATATCCTTTTGTTCCCATGGGGTAGCCTACAAACAACCTTACTTCTGTACGAGATTCTAACTTAGTCGCGTTATTGTTCAGCACATGTGCTGGACAACCCCATATTCGAATATGTCTTAGACTCGGTTTATCCCCGGTCCACAATTCAAAGGGGGTTTTGGGAACCGACTTACAAGGTACTAAGTTCAGAAGATAAGCTGCTGTCTCTAAGGCATGTCCCCAAAACGACTTGGGTAAATCCGAATAACTCATCATCGATCTAACACTCTCTAAAAGAGTCCGGTTCCTTCTCTCTGCTACACCGTTCTGCTGGGGTGTGCTTGGTGCAATTAACTGGGATTCTATCCCATTTTCTGATAAATATTCCCTAAATTCTCCAAGCAAGTATTCGCCACCACGATCTGATCGTAGTGACTTGATACTTTTATTAAGTCGCTTCTCCGTTTTAGCTTTGTACTCTTTGAACTTATCAAAGCACTCAGACTTACGGTGCAACAAATAAACGTACCCATATCTAGAATAATCATCAATGAAAGTGACGAAATATTCATAACCACCTCTTGCTTGGATATTCATGGGTCCACATAAATCAGAGTGAACCAATTCTAACAGTTGTTTGGCTCTATTCCCTTTTGCCTTGAAAGGCCTATTAGTCATTTTACCTTCCAAGCAGGATTCACAAACTGGAAATGGCTCCACTGCCAATGAGCTTTAAGGCCCGTCTACTACTAGTCTTTGAATCCTCCTCAAGTTAATATGACCTAATCTCAAGTGCCAAAGATATGTTTTGTTCAAACTAGAAGGTTCCTTTCTTTTAGTAGAGTTAGAAGATATGTTGTTCAATTCCCTAAATTGCAGTTGCAGTGCAGGTTGACTAGGATTAATTATATACAAATTGTCTTGCAATGTACCAGAACATATAATTCGTTTATTCATCATAATAGAAACATTACGATCCAAACAAACATTATAACCATCCAAAGCAAGTTTAGAAACCGAAATCAAATTCCTTCTAAAAGAAGGTACATAAAGATAATTGTTAAAAACCAAAATCCTATCAGAACCAGAAGATAAATGAATAACTCCTACTGCAACTACTGCTACTTTCGTAGCATCTCCCATGAACACGTATATCTCACCATCTCTAAGCATTCTGGATAGTTGGAACCCCTGCATAGAATTACAAACATGATCAGTGGCTCCTGTATCTATACACCAAGTGCTCGTAGATATAGCCGCTATAAATGTTTCTGTAACTAGAGAAAGAGACATACCAGTATTGTTTGTCTTCTTAGGAAGAGGACAATCCTGTTTCCAGTGACCTGACTGTTTGCATCTGAAGCACTTTCCCTTAGGCTTTTTCACACCACCCTGAACTCCCACTGCCTTCACAGCTTTCTGTGTCTGAGCCTTTTTCTTCTTCTTAATACCTTTCGGTTTAGAGGAAGAACCTTTCTCAGCCACATTCACTTGAACACTCTGCCGAAATAATCCTTCAGCTGCCTGAAGTTCTGTCAGCAGTTCCGTGAGACTATACTGCCTCTTGTTCATGTTGTAATTCAAGCGGAACTGCTCAAAACTCTTGGACAAGCTCATAAGGATAATGTCAATCTGGGTTTCCCCGTCAAGTTCAGCACCAAGGATCTCTATCTCATTCAGATGCGACATCATCTTGAGAACATGATCCCTTACAGGTGTGCCTTCAGCCATCTGAGTGTTCATTAAAGCCTTCATGGCTACTTGCCTAGCAGCCCTATTCTGATCTCCAAAAAGTTCCTTGAGATTAAAGAACATATCCGAAGCAGTGGCCATAGACTGATGATGATGCTGCAAAACACCCGACATTGCTGCCAGAATGTAACATCGCGACATCTCATCAGCCTTAATCCACCGTTTATAATACTCTTTCTCATCTTCAGGAGCATCAGTAGCAGGCTGTTCAGGCTTGGGTTCATAAGTGCAAAACTTGTACTCCTCAGCAGTCAACACAATGTCCAAATTTTGTTTCCATTCAATATAGTTAGGTCCGGTAAGTTTGTTATCCTTAAGTATGGTGAATAGTGGATTAAAGCCCATTTTATCCTGAGAATCATGCATAAAAACATCACATAAATAAGAGTGCATTAATTATTAAGATCTAAATTATTAAAATTTATTGCACTAACATCTAAACACCATAAGCTTCTGGTACGCCACGATGTGTGACATGTATACCACCTAATTTTGTTTAAATGTTACTTCGGTCCTATTACTAAACAATATGCCACGTTGGGGTGGACTATATTATTTTTCATACCTAAGTGTATACCATCATCAAATCTTAAATTATTTAAAATCTATGGAACTTGGTACGCCACGATGGGTGGCGTGTATACCTTCCAATATTCGTAATTTTGCCTTGAATGAAATACTTCAATTCAATATTCATCAATGGTTTGATTTCCAGGTAGTGGAGGAGTCACATCGGTCTCGCTTAAAACCCACAGCCTTACAAGTTCGATGAACTCGTTTTTGACAAAATCGCCCCAAATCAGAAATAAAGAAAATCCGTATTTTATTCCTTTTAAAATTTAATTTAAGAAGTTTGTTCTAGTAATTTCTATAACATTCTAGACACCATAAATTACATGCCACGATGGGTGACGTATATATAAATATATATTCGTCTTTATGTTAAATTACCTACAACCAATAATGGAGACCATGGGATTTAATTTCATATTAATTCCCTCTCCCACTTAGAATTTTTTATTTAAAATTGAGGAATTTTAAAATTAAATGGGGCCCTATGTTGTTATAATTATGTCTAATCAGGCATTCAAAATACACATAATTTTAGCAACATATAACATTTAATTAAAGCAATAAATAAAATTTATGTCCATGTCGTCCTAATTAAGTTAAACATGCAATTTTAAAAGAATTACACACATAATTAATGACACACATAATCAATAAATTAAAGCAATAATTAAAATTTAATGGAAAAAATTAAAATAAATTTTCCACTATTATGGCCCTTAAAAAAAATCCAGGCTCTCAAAAAAAAATCTGCCCCAAGCGCGCCCCGACGCCCCCAGCAGCCCCAGCTGCCGCAGCGGCCGCAGCGCGCGCACGCCTGTTGCTTTTCTGTGAGTTTTGTTTTGATTTTGTTCGATCAAAACATCAACAGCAGCCCCTTGTAATCGCACAGCGGAACAAAAAACTACCGGAATTGAATTCAGATCGCACATAACTATTACAAAATACCCGGAACAATTACAAAAAAATAGATCTAATACAAAACTAATTTTGTAAAATCTATTCTAACACGATCAACCCTCGTGTAAATTACAACCACGATTAAACCACGTGGAAACCAAAACAAAAATTAACCACGATTAAACCACGTGGGATCCAAACACATAATTAAAATATACATGGCCATAATAGTGGATTAACAACCTGCATCAAAAACAATACAAGCAAAACACTATATACACGCATATATAATTATGACATGGACATTATATCATAAAACGTAGAACCCATTACCAGGCTCTTGATACCAATTGTTGGGAACCACAGACTTAGGGTGTTACTACGTTTTACGATAAAGATTACGAAAAGAGGATTACCTTGTTAATGGTTGATTCCACGCTCTTCTATTGTATTCCCAAATTCCCTTGAGCGAAGTGTGGCCTCCGTCTTCTCAAGTTATCCTCTCTTCTTGCTCCTTGGTGGCTACAATATGTTTTCACACCATTGCCAAACAAGAAGAGAATAAGAATATATATAGGCTACAATAGGGACCATGGATAATTAGGTTGGGCCTTCTAATTACATCTTGAGCCTAGCCCAATGTAATTAAATATTAATTCAATCCACTAAAGAATTAATATTTGCACTACCTTTCCTAATACCGTAATTTAATTAATTCGATTCCAATATTATTTGCTTATTAAATTCCCCATGTTTAAAATATCATATGTCCATTAATTAAATAAATTACTGATAATTAATTTAATTAATATCTTTTATCCTTAATCATCCACTCAACCTTTATTTAATTATGCCAGAATAAATTCCACCTGCAGGGTTTCACATAATTAAATCTTTTTGAGCTTTCAAGGGGACATCATTAACCCGAATATTATCAGGACATGGATTCCTTCAATAAATAATATCCACCATGTATATAATTCCATCACCCAAAATATAATGATATAATTCAAAAGAATTATTTCATATATAAATCAAAGCATGTAAATAATATACACGTGTCAATTACTATTTCCGGATTAAGAACCTAAGCATTAATAATAACATAGAATCTTAGTTCTCCTTCTTAATCACTATTAAGGGAACAATTCTAAATTTGATCCTGTTCAATATACACAAAGTATATTAGCATTATTTATTAGTCAATATAAACTAATCTAAATAATACTATAGCTATACCAGTGGATTGTCCAACACCACCTGTGCTGTGAACCTTATTATATTATATAACCGTATTTAACAATCTAATATTCTGTATCCCATTTGATACTAGATTGTTCACAATATATAATATTAGACAACATGTAAACATTCAAATGATTCTCAAATAAACTGGCCATAAATAAATGTACATACTTCAAATAAATATTTTCAGTATACACTAACATCTCCTTGCTCCAGGGCCATTAGTGCATAGTTACCAGGTTCTTCATCTTCATCTTTTTCAGAGTCATCCCAACTTTTACCTTCTGAAATATAAGCTTTGCTTTGCTGTTTCTTCAGAAGAGCTTCATACTTTGCTTCAAGTTCAAGATAAGCTTTATCTTTCTTTGCCTTCTTGGGTTTCCTACATTCTGTAGCAAAGTGGCCTAGTTCATCACAATTGAAGCACCTTATCTTAGATCTGTCAACAGATCCAGTTTTGTAGTCATTCTTGCTATCAGAATTGTACTTCCCTTTTTTCTTCCAGCTACTGTCTTTGTTGAAAGACTGTCATTTACTCTTGAAGTATTTTGGCTTCTTTACTCTAATGTTAGAGAATTTTCTAGTCAAATAGGCCATTGACTGATCTATCTCATCCAGTTCTTCAAGAGTATATAACTCATCTTTTTCCAATTCCAGAATGACTTGCTCATGTGAATCATTTGTTCTTTGCTCACTTATTGAGGCAACTGAAGTTTGAGATCTTGGTTCATCATTGGATGTTTGGCTTTCATTTACAATTAAAGCACTTGAACCATCCATAACATGTCCTTGACAAGATCTCAATGATTGCCTTTAAATCATCTCTAGTTCATATGTTTTGAGAATTTCATATAGAACTTCCAGACTTATTCTGCTCAAGTCTCTCCCTTCCCTGATTGCTGAGATTTTCTGTTCCCAATGATCAGGGAGAGTAAGCAAGAACTTTAGGTTCACTTCTTCAGCTTCATAGTATTTTTCGTGAAGCTACAAGTCATTTATTAGCTTATTGAATCTTTCAAACACATCAGTAATGCTTTCCTTTGGCTTTGCCATAAAACCCTCATACTGTGAAATCAGTATTCTTCTTTGGTTTGACCTAACTTCCTCAGTTCCCTCACAGAGTATCTCAATATTTTCCCATATTTACTTGGCAGTGTCACAGTTGAAAATGTTATTATACATCACATTGTCAAGTGACTCAATCAATATTAATTGCAAGCTGTTATCCAGGGAAACTTTCTCCTTTTCAGGATCAGTGTACTCAGCAGGATATTTTGGAGCATAATGAGCTAGGATAATCATGTCTACATCTATAGATTCCTCAATTCTAACCGTAGGAATGAAGGGTCCATTCTTGAGGATCTGAATGTAGAGTGGATTGACCATCCTGATAAACAACATCATTTTCTTTTTCCAAAGAGTGTAGTTAGCTTTGTCAAAGGTAGGAATTTTGATGCTACTGATTTTCTGTGTATTCATTTTTCCAAGATCTTGAATCTGTTTACTTTCAGATTTAGGCTCTGATAACACTTGTTAGGAAATGAATAACACACGGGGGGGGGGTGAATATGTTTTACTATTTTTGTGTTTTTCTTAAATGTTTATGGTTGAACAAAGTAAACTAAATCTTGTAATAAAATGTGTTCATGCAGAATTTAAGCTTGCAAAAAAGTAAGAACACATATCTTCAAAACTCACTTAATTTTATATTAAAATTAAGACTATTTTTCTACAAAATTTCTAGGCTCTTTGTTGATAAAGAGCTTAGCTTCTCCTTGAGAGTGTTATAAGAAATTTGATATAAATTGTTACTCCTAACTAAAGGACTAATGTTAACTTTATAACTTAGTTAACTGCTCGTTTACACAGTGTGTAATAAGATATGCTATTAGCTTTTCTATACTGTCACTTGTCATTTCTATTTATAGAAAAGTAGATCTTCCATTTCTGGTTTAGCATATCTTTAACATCCCGTGTTCACTTTGATCTTCCTTTTTTACTTAATCTTTACCATTGATCTTGCACATTCTTTAAGCTGCTTTTTGTAGACTTGTCAATCCAGCTGTTTGGATTATTTGTTGATTGTTAATCTTGTATATTGAACTGGTCTGTGATTCTGTACTTTGAGAATTTTACTCGAGATCTCCAGTTTAGGCACATAGAGATCTTGAAATCTCGATAGTAAAATGACTTATCGAGATCTCTAATGCTCTAGTGAATTTGACTTATAGAGGTCTCTGAGTTCTCGAATGAAAATTTAGCTTGTCGAGATCTCTCAGCATCATGTCTTCACTTTATCTTGTCGATAACTTAGAGTTCTCTAGTGAATTTTGACTTATCGATATCTCTGAGTTCTATAGTAGACTTAGACTTATCGATAACTCAGAGTTCTCTAATGAATGTAGACTTGCCGATAACTCTGAGTTCTCTAGTGAAGAAATGACTTGTCGATATCTCCAATCTTCATGTCTTCTTGACTTGTTGATATCTCCCTGAGTTCTCTAGTAGCTTTCCTGACTTCTCTATAAGCTATTCCGGAGTTCTCGAATGACTTCTCTATAACATTAAATCTTCGACTTGTAGAGATCTTGACTTAGAGTATTTTTCATAAAACAACTTTATTCAACTCCAAGCTTCTTTATAATTCTTCTAACGCGTAATCTTCTTGATCTTCTTCCAGATAGAATTCTTAGACTTGATATTGTTTATAGAAAAAGGCTCCAGTCTGCTCCTTTGACATTTTTACAGACTATAAATGTTACAAGTACAAAATACAGATTAAGATCACAATACAACTTACTTAGGGTTGACAAAATGACTTAGTCTTGTTTAGATACAGGCATGTCTTGCATTACAATCTCTCCCAATTGGTGAGAAGATTGCTTAACATACATTCATGCCTGTTAACAAGACTAACCCCAAGCTTAACAGATTATGAAAAGTAACAGTTCATTATTCTCCCTAGATTAAATGTTCATTTGGCTATGCTTTACACTTTGACCAGGGCCACTAATGATATTGTTATCTTCAGTAATCTTTGACATCATCACTTATGTATAACAAACTTTGATGCTCACAACATCCCATACTGAAGTCAACATCAATCATCTATACTAATACCACCTTTTATATTTAACAACAAAGTAAGTATCAGCATAAATCAGAAACTGAATCAAAACCCAAACCAATGTCATCTTTCTCAAAATCCAAAACATTTATAAATCCGATAGTTGGATAAGTAAAAAACTTGACTATTCTAAACATAGAATAGCAGATAAGTATTTGCATAAACGGAATCATTTATTTCAGCGATATGTAAAACATTTATCTATTCAGAACTGAGAATAGGGAAAGCAATGCTTTTATAATATATCACTTGAACAATTAGTGATAATAGAGATATTTGCATAATTAGATTCAAAATAAATATCACTTGAACAATAAGTGATGATAGGGATACTTGCATAACAAGATTCCAAATAAATATCATTTGAACAATAAGTGATGATAGGTGTGACGCCCTCCAAATCCGGGTCAGAAGTTTGAGGTTCACAACACACACACCCAATATATAAACCTTTATATAAAATATTATATGCATTGACCCTTCTTTACACATCCACAGATCGTAACAGGTTAAAGTATGAAAACAAGCCACAACCTTAACTTTTATTACATCGTACCAAATCCCAACTAGTTCAACTTACAACTGACAATGATATCGTTCTTACAATCATGAATAACTCATCTACAATATAAACCTCCTAGCTCGCACACATTGGCCTATTATGACCACGAATCTGGTCCACATTTATAAAACTATCCAATTCTAAAATAATTCAATATGATAACCAATGTAATTCAATAAGTTGAATCATAAATAACATTTATTTTGAAATATAGGGTGATTCGCAAGACCATGAAGGTATAACAAGGAATTCAAAAAGATTGCATTTCAATCAATGAAAGAATCAGAAAGTAGAAGACCAAGGGTTCAAGGGTTCCAAGGATTGGTCTTCTGTTAAACAAGAAATAAGGGTTGGTATGTTAAGCAATTTAATATCAGAAATTAGTATGTGGTATATATGTATTTGTGGAGTAGTATCGTATGTGTCTGGCTCGTATCTGGGAATTCAACAATCTATGGTTTATGAAGAATAAGGCTTATGACTCAAGATCGATTAAGAATCAGGGTTCAAGGTTGAATAGTTTAAAGCGCTTGCAATATAAAACATGATTTATTTTCAATACTAGCGACCTGTTATGAGAAAGATCGAAAATATTTGCTATATATCTTGAAGAAGATTCAAAAGTACTTGCCTTATCACCGATGATTTCCAAATTTACTTGTACCCATCTAACGATTTTACTTTTCTATTACTTTCCTTCTCTTTCTATGCCTTACTTCTATTTATCAATCACCCGCCTTCTCTTTCTACGCTTCAGTTCTATTTACTGATCACTCGCTTTCTTTTCTATGCCTCGTTTACTCTGCTAGGCATCACAAGTATCTATCAATATTCAAACTCATATTATTTTAATCGTCACATAGACTTCATAAGCTTTTATCTACCCTTCGTTTCACCCAAATCCGATTTACGGATTGAAAGTTATGACTAAAACAGTCAAATAATAACCACATAAGCATATAACACATAAATCAGTTAGCACGTAGCACATAGCATACAGGATATTCGATCAAAATAATTTTTCAAAGAAGATTCGGGGTCAAAATAATTTTCCAGGTTTTATTATGAATTTTTGAACATTTTTCGGAATTAAAAGGGGACTCCGAATCAATTTATAATTAAATAATAGGGTTTGAACACCTGAATAAGACTTTAAAACAATTTAATATTAATTATCGAGCCTTGAAAATAATTTTAAATATTTTAAAACTCGAAACTATTTTTCGGAAATTTTATATCAAAAAATAATTAAATCTAATTATTAAATCAATTAAAATTAATTAATAATTATTTAAATTAATTAATCATTTAATAATAAATTAATCAATTAATTAAAATAATTAAAAATTAAATAAAATTAATTAATAAAATAATTTTGATTTATTTTTGAATAAATAAATAATTAAAACAATTTTCTTAATTTAAAATAATTAAATACCTATTTTTTCTGATTGTTTTTTAAAATAACAGAATATTATTTTTGAAATGTTTTCAATAGGAGGGACGGGAAAGAAAGTTTTTGCAACTAGGGGGCTAAAGTGCAAAATTACCGTCTTCTTCGAAGGTACTGGCGGCGACGGCGGCGGCGACACCGCCCGCCGGTTCTTTTATGCCCAGAACATCACCAAACTTAGCAGAGTAATAGTTCTTGATACAAGGAGCCTCATCGTTTCTCTGTAACATGCAATCAACATCTCAGTTTGTAACGACTGGGAAATTTACGTTTGTATTATATTATATTTATAATAAATGTGGTATGTTAATGTGTCATTTATGTGTGATTATCTGTTAAACCCTAATTGTTATGTGTTACGTATATTCCGTGTCATTTCTGTATTTTTAAGGTATTTTCCAGATATTTTATTTCACATTCATAGATTTCATTTCAAACGTTTTACGACCCAAACAATGATTTTAAAGTCAGTATTTCAAATAAAATAATGGGTCTTATTTTTCATCAAACGGCTTTTACAATCGCATTATTCTAAATACCTAGATATTTTATAAATTTTCTCGTTTTACGAAAAATGACTTTTCCGGGCCCCATTGGGTGTTAAAAACCCCACAAAAATCACATTTTTATTTTTATAAAATTATAGGACTTTTATTTATACCATTTCTTTGTATTTTTGAATTATTAACAAATTTTGGGAAATTTTGACATATATATTGTATATATAAACTAATTATAAATTAAATTTTAATACCCAAAAATTATGAAAATTAGGGCCAAATATTTTTATTAGATGTATAATTAGCCCCTTAATTTTATTTAGGAGTATTAATTTTACTACTATAAATAGCCTAATTATTAATTAATTATAATTAATAAATCATTAAAAATCAGAATTTTCTCTGAAATTCGGGTCGGGAAGAACTTGAATCGGGTCGAGAATCAAACCGTGATTTCCAGCTGATTTCTTCATCAAATCGTCTGATTCCAGTAACCAAATCAAAGGTTTTAATCTGTTCTTTCCATTTCTAGCATCAATTTCACGTTTTAATTCGTAGTTTTTGATTTTTGATTTCTAGGGTTTATGTTCGAATTAGGCCTTTTTGATTTCAGGGTTATTTTGATATTTTGATGATTGATATAGCTTGGTTATGTGATTTACAGTTGATTCATGGTGTTTAATTGATGAAACGATACCTAAATAGCAAAGTTCGATTATTAGGGTTTATACCGAATTTTCAAATTATAACTCGGTGATTTCTATGAATCTTTGGTTTTTGAAAGGTTAGGTCTTTGATTGTATATGTTCTTAGCTTTAATTTGCACTATAGAACGTTAAGTTTCGTTTAGAGAATCAAAAGATGGGTTTTTGGCCGGAGTTGAAGTCGGTGTTTGATCGATTTTGGCCGGAGAAGTTGTTACAGGGATGATTCCGGGATGTTTTGATTATGATTAGATTGTTGTGTTGATTTCCAATGAAAAGCACCCAAGAACCGTATCAAACGGTGTTGATTTGGGGCTGTAATTGATTTACCGGAATCCGGTGAAGTCGCCGGATTCTAGAAAAAACTCCGGTCATATTCTTCATGACCAGGATGGTGACCCGGTTTAGATCTGTTTTTTCCAATGGTTGGTTTCTGACAAATATTTCTGGATTTTTAATTATTTAATTATATTTTTATAAAATAAAATTAGTTTTATTAATTCTGAAAATCAATTAAAAATCAATTTTAAATTCTGAAAAATATTATTAATAATTCCTAAATTATTTTCTTAATTTATAAATTCGAATTTAGTGATTTAATTAAGTATTTAATTACTTATTTATTTATTATTTAGTAATTAAGTAATTATTTAATAATTAAGTATTAAAATTAATCGAATACTATGATTAAAGATTCGATAATTAGGGGAATAAAACGAATGACTCGTAATTATACGAGTAATTGAACGATAAGTTTGATTATTAATATTATTATTATTATTATTATTCAGACAATAGTTAATTATTCGTAAAATATCGTAATAATTACTCATAGTGGGTAATTAAATACAGATAGTTAATTTAAGTCGTATAAACTGTAATAATAACCGTAATATTTCGATAATTATGCGAGAAACGAGAATAACTCGTTGAAATACGAGTAGTGGATCGTTGAGTTGAAATATGGTTCGAATAATAACTCATTTATTCAATAATTAATGTACCAGTTAATGATATCGATTATTTATTTATAAATAATCGATCTAATCGAATAAATAACGATAAGTTGTAAATATTTATAATAAATTGTGATTAATCCTAATAATTAGGGATTAATTATTTTAAATTATTAAATAATTATTTATTAATTATTTATTAGTTATTTATTTATTAAATCATTAAAAGTGATTAATTATTCCGATAATTAATCAAATAACTTTCAATAAATCATAACTTATTCATTTTAACTCCAAAAATTATAAAAAAATTATTTTTGACTTTAATTTTTCTTAAATAATTATTTTATGATTTAAAAATTTGTAATAATTACTTATATTGAATAATAAATTGAATTATCAGTGTTTAATTAATAATAATTCAACCGTTAGTCCGAATTGAGCGAAACGAAAGCTATTTTTCTCAGAAAAATGAATTTTTTTCATTAAAAATAATATGAAGACCTAATTTCTTCTAGAAATTAGTTGACTTTATTAATTACTTGATTATCAGTCGAAATGCGTGCCGAGACGAGTCTAAAGAATTCCGGAAAAAATGGGAAATGAGGCAAAAGGTGATTGGCGGAGTAATCAGCGAGTCGATTTTGATTCTAAAATTTATTTTAACTATAAAAAAATGATTATGTGCTTATATGCTTATACCGGGTAGACATCATTTTTCTGTAGACTTAATTCTTTACCAGTTGAGCATCAGTTTATACCGGGTATTGAGCAGGAGTTACCACCACCACCATTACTACCTCCTATACCAGTGCATGCCCCAGAGCCGGATGTGTTTCAGATGATTCCAGTCGAGGGGATGGGAGAGCATGAGGTGGATCTACAGTTAGGATTACCACAACAGGGTGCAGGTATACCGAGGGTTCCTTCACAGGAGTCAGTAGGTCAGGTTGCTCAGCCGTATATGGTACCATACCATGAGTATAGAGTTATGAGGGATGATGTGGAGTATTGGCGGGCACAGTGTCGAGAGATCATGCATTTGTTTGACCAGAGGGACAGAGGACCGTTAGCGGCCCTACATCCGGATTACTATATGAGACAGAGATTGCAGTCGGTGTTAATGAGCGCTATTTGGGAGCTTGATGATTTGACCCATGAGGGACCACCTTCTTTCGCAGAGTTCTATCAGATATTCCGCTTGGCACAGACTTTGGTCCAGGCACTTAGAGAGGAGCTTAGGCGTATTTCACCTGGGTTTTGAGACAGGGACAGTTTGAGATAGTGATTTCAGAGTACAGATATATATAGAGGCAGCATAGTATAACCTAGAGAGTAGTGTGTATGCGTGTATTAGTAGATTAACCTGTAGTAGGATTTTAACCTATAGCGGTAGTATTACTTGTAGCCGTAGTGATTACCAGTAGCACGAGATTTTTTATATCAAGCATTTACACCTGAGGCCGGTGTCACATATATATGAACTGAACTTTTCCAAATTTATTTTATTTAAATTTCAGTCTCTACATTTTTACAGCATTTACTTTCACTTCATTGTTTTACAGCTTTTCATATTATAATTTCTGTTGAAAAAAAAGAAGAGAAAAGAAAAGAAAGACTAGGGCTGAGACCTCTAATAGCAATTCCGAAGGTCAGACTAATGAGACCATGAACCAAATGTTCCATCTGATGCAACAACAGATGGTAATGATGTAGCAACAGATGCAGCATCAACAACAGCAAATCCAACAACAAATGTTACAACAACCACCTCGTCCTGAGCCTCAATTACCACCAGCATTACCTGTTGTTACTTTTAAGCAATTTCAGGCAGTTAAACCTCCAGAATTTGATGGGTCTACTGATCCTATTAAAGCCACCACCTGGTTAAAAGAAATAGAGAAAGCGTTTGCACTAGTGAAGATAGGTGAGGACCAGAAGACTGATTTTGCTAGTTACTTGTTGAAGGGAGAGGCAAATTATTGGTGGGAATCTAAAAAGGCTTTAGAGGGTGAAGATGTTATTACTTGGGATAGGTTTAAAGAGTTGTTTTTAGAGAAGCATTTTCCTCGCTACGTAAGGAATCAGATGCAGATAAAGTTTTTGCAACTGAAGCAGGGAAGTATGTCCGTGACAGAATATGAAGCCAAATTTAATGAGTTGGCTAGGTTCGTCCCAGAACAGGTGGACTGAAGAGAAACGAATTCAGAGGTTTCAAGAGGGATTATGACCGTGGATCCGTGGACAAGTTGCAGTTTTTGAATTAACAACATATACCGCTGTAGTCCAGAAAGCCTTGATCATCAAAGGAGAAAGTGAAAGATCTCAACGAGATAGAGGACAGGGAAGTTTCCAAGACCGTTCCAATAGGAAGCCTGGATTTCAAGCCCGGGCAAATTTGAATTTCAAAAGGATAGGACAGGGTACACAAAAAGCAGGTAATCGTTTCCAAGCCTCCAATCAGCAGGGAATTGTTAAGGTTCCGGTGCCATATTGCAAAACTTGTGGATGCAAGCATACCGGCGTATGTATTAAAGCAGATGTGACATGTTTCAAATGCAAGCCAAAAGGGAACTATTCTAATGAATGTCCAACAGGAAAAACAGCAGAAATCATTTGCTACCAATGCGGAAAGAAAGGGCATATCGCTAGGAATTGTAAAGGACCAGAATGGCAGCTAGTATTCCGAAAGTATTGGCATTACCTCCGCCGCCGCCGCCGAATCAACCCAAAGCAAGGACTTTTAACATGACAACGAAAGAAGCAGTGCAGAGTCCAAGTGTGATCGCATGTACGCTTTTGGTGAACTCCGTAGATTCAAAAGTATTAATTGATTCTGGAGCTACCCGTTCATGTATTTCTGAAGAATTTCTTGATAAATTACATTGCGAAATTGAATGGTTGGGCGAGACGTTAATTATAAAATTAGCGAATGACGACCAAGTTCCAATGGATTGCGTGTGTCCTGCGTGTGATATAGAAATAGATAGACATCATTTTTCTGTAGACTTAATTCTTTTTTAAGCTGTACGCAAAATTCTCAAAATGTGAATTCTGGTTAAGGGAAGTACAATTTCTAGGGCATATCATCAGTAGAGAAGGCATCCAAGTCGATCCAGCAAAGATTAAAGCTGTGTTAAATTAGGAAAGACCAAAGACCCCGACGGAAGTTCGAAGTTTCTTGGGATTGGCAGGATATTATAGAAGATTTGTTAAAGATTTTGCGAAAATAGCAACGCCGTTGACCAAGTTAACTCGAAAAAGTGAAAAATTCATATGGAATGATATATGCGAAGAAAGTTTCCAAGAACTGAAGAATCGGTTAGTAACCGCACCGGTACCAGTATTGCCAGATGAGCAAGGAGATTTCATCATTTACAGTGACGCTTCGTATCGCGGGTTAGGATGTGTATTGATGCAGCACAGTAACGTCATCGCATATGCTTCGAGACAACTTAAACCTCATGAGCAGAAATATCCTACGCATGATCTGGAATTGGCAGCGATAGTATTTCCGTTGAAACTTTGGAGACATTATCTTTACGGTGAAAAATGCGAAATCTACAGAGATCATAAAAGTTTGAAGTATATCTTTACGCAAAAAGAATTGAACATGCGTCAACGTCGATGGCTGGAATTGATTAAAGATTACGATGTCATGATCAGTTGTCATCCAGGGAAAGCAAATGTTGTAGCAGATGCGCTGAGCAGGAAAGAAAGATTGAATCGCTTAACTTCATGCGAAGAATTAGTCAAGAAATTCGACAAATTGGAAATCGAGATTCGTATTCCCAATGAATCTGTAGAAGCTATCTACGCTATGACTTTCCAACCGGAGTTGTTAGAGAATATTCGCCGCTGTCAAGAAGAAGTGATGGGTCAAGATGACAACCTAACGGGAGAAGAGATCACAACTCAGAAAGATAATGAAGGAATTTTATGCTTTGCATCAAGAATCTGGATCCCTAACGTGGCAGAATTAAAAGAATAAATAATGTGAGATGCGCACAGTTCGAAGTATTCTATTCATCCAGGAAGCACAAAAATGTATCGCGATCTGAAGGAAAACTTTTGGTGACCGAACATGAAGAAGGAAATAGCAGAATGGGTAAATAAATGCTACACATGCCAGCGAGTTAAAGCGGAACATCAACGTCCGAGCGGATTATTACGACCGTTAGACATTCCAGAATGGAAATGGGAACATCTAGCGATGGATTTCGTAGTAGGACTACCGAGAACTAGGGCAAATCATGATGCGATATGGGTAATTATCGACAGACTCACGAAGTCGGCACATTTTCTACCAATTAACGAAAGATTTCCGCTCGATAAGCTAGTGCACATATATCTCAAGGAAATTGTGATGCGACATGGAGTTCCAATATCTATCGTGTCTGATCGAGATCCTCGTTTCAACTCAAGATTTTGGACACAATTTCAAGAATGCCTCGGAACAAAATTAAACATGAGTACCGCTTATCATCCGTAAACCGACGGGCAAAGTGAAAGAACTATCCAAACGATTGAAGATATGCTACGAGTTTGTGCGATCAATTTTGAAGGCAGTTGGGATGAGCATTTACCTTTGGTGGAATTTTCTTATAATAACAGCTATCACGCAAGCATTGGAATGCCACCGTACGAAGCATTATACGGAAGAAAGTGCAGATCACCAGTACATAGGGATGAAGTTGGAGAACGCAAGATTTTGGGTCTAGAATTAATTCAACAAACTAAAGAAAAGATTGAACTCATTCGAAAACGACTCGATGCAGCGCAAAATAGGCAACGCAAACATGCAGACCAAGCAAGGAAGGATATGGACTACCACAAAGGAGAAAACGTATTACTCAAAATATCGCCATGGAAAGGATTGACCAGATTTGGCAATAAGGGTAACTTGAAGCCACGATACGTCGGACCATTTGAAATTTTGAAGAAAGTGGGAAAAGTTGCGTACGAATTAGCTTTACCGCCTCATATGCAACATATTCACAATGTGTTTCACGTGTCGATGCTTAAGAGATATAATCCTGATTCCAGGCATGTAATGGAGTATGAACCGATAGATATCCAACCTGATTTGTCTTTTGTAGAACAACCGGTAAGGATTTTAGATCGGCGAGAGAAAGTATTGAGAAATAAGTCTGTATTTTTAGTGCGAGTGTTGTGGAGAAATCCTATGGTTGAAGAATCAACCTGGGAACTCGAAAGTGAAATGTTAGAGAAATACCCTCATTTGTTTTCATTGAAGATTCTGAGGACAGAATCCTATTAAAGGGGGGGAGAATGTAACGACTGGGAAATTTACGTATGTGTTATATTATATTTATAATAAATATGGTATGTTAATGTGTCATTTATGTGTGATTATCTGTTAAACCCTAATTGTTATGTGTTACGTGTATTCCGTGTCATTTCTGTATTTTTAAGGTATTTTCCAGATATTTTATTTCACATTCATAGCTTTCATTTCAAACGTTTTACGACCCAAACAATGATTTTAAAGCCAGTATTTCAAATAAAATAATGGGTCTTATTTTTCATCAAACGGCTTTTACAATCGCATTATTCTGAACACCTAGATATTTTATAAATTTTCTCGTTTTACGAAAAATGACTTTTCCGGGCCCCATTGGGTGTTAAAAACCCCACAAAAATCACATTTTTATTTTTATAAAATTATAGGACTTTTATTTATACCATTTCTCTGTATTTTTCAATTATTCACAAATTTTGGGAAATTTTGACATATATATTGTATATATAAAATAATTATAAATTAAATTTTAATACCCAAAAATTATGAAAATTAGGGCCAACTATTTTTATTAGATGTATAATTAGCCCCTTAATTTTATTTAGGATTATTAATTTTACTACTATAAATAGCCTAATTATTAATTAATTATAATTAATAAATCATTAAAAATCAGAATTTTCTCTGAAATTCGGGTCGGGAAGAATTTGAATCGGGTCGAGAATCAAACCGTGATTTCCAGCTGATTTTTTCATCAAATCGTGTAATTCCAGTAACCAAATCAAAGGTTTTGATATGTTCTTTCCATTTCTAGTTTTAATTCATAGTTTTTGATTTTTGATTTCTAGGGTTTATGTTCGAATTAGGCCTTTTTGATTTCAGGGTTATTTTAATGTTTTGATGATTGATATAGCTTGGTTATGTGATTTACAGTTGATTCATGGTGTTTAATTGATGAAACGATACCTAAATAGCAAAGTTCGATTATTAGGGTTTATACCGAATTTTCAAATTATAACTCGATGATTTCTGTGAATCTTTGGTTCTTGAGAGGTTAGGGCTTTGATTGTATATGTTCTTAGCTTTAATTTGCACTATAGAACGTTAAGTTTCATTTACAGAATCAAAAGATGGGTTTTTGGTCGGAGTTGAAGTCGGTGTTTGATCGATTTTGGCCGGAGAAGTTGTTATAGGGATGATTCCGGGATGTTTTGATTATGATTAGATTGCTGTGTTGATTTGCAATGAAAAGCACCCAAGAATCGTATCAAACGGTGTTGATTTGGGGCTGTATTTGATTCACCGGAATCCGGTAAAGTCGCCGGATTCTGGAAAAAAATCCGGTCATGTTCTTCATGACCCGGATGGTGACCCGGTTGACCCGGTTTTGATCTGTTTTGTCAGATGGTTGGTTTCTGACAAATGTTTCTGGATTTTTAATTATTTAATTATATTTTTATAAAATAAAATTAGTTTTATTAATTCTGAAAATCAATTAAAAATCAGTTTTAAATTCTGAAAAATATTGTTAATAATTCCTAAATTATTTTCTTAATTTATAAATTCGAATTTAGTGATTTAATTAAGTATTTAATTATTTATTTATTTATTATTTAGTAATTAAGTAATTATTTAATAATTAAGTATTAAAATTAATCGAATTCTATGATTAAAGATTCGATAATTAGGGGAATAAAACAAATGACTCGTAATTATACGAGTAATTGAACGATAAGTTCGATTATTAATATTAGTATTATTATTCAGACAATAGTTAATTGTTCGTAAAATATCGTAATAATTACTCGTAGCGGGTAATTAAATACAGATAGTTAATTTAAGTCGCATAAACTGTAATAATAACCGTAATGTTTCGATAATTATGCGTGAAACGCGAATAACTCGTAGAAATACGAGTAGTGGATCGTTGAGTTGAAATATGATTCGAATAATAACTCATTTATTCAATAATTAACGTACCAGTTAATGATATCGATTATTTATTTATAAATAATAAATAACGATAAGTTATAAATATTTGTAATAAATTGTGATTAATCCTAATAATTAGGGATTAATTATTTTAAATTATTAAATAATTATTTATTAATTATTTATTAGTTATTTATTTATTAAATCATTAAACGTGATTAATTATTCCGATAATTAATCAAATAACTTTCAATAAATCATAACTTATTCATTTTCACTCCAAAAATTATAAAAAAATTATTTTTGACTTTGATTTTTCTTAAATAATTATTTTAGGATTTAAAAATTTGTAATAATTACTTATATTGAATAATAAATTGAATTATCGGTGTTTAATTGATAATAATTCAACCGTTAGTCCGAATTGAGCGAGACGAAAGCTATTTTACCTAGAAAAATGAATTTTTTTCATTAAAAATAATATGAAGACCTATTTTCTTCTAGAAATTAGTTGACTTTATTAATTACTTGATTATCAGTCGAAATGCGTGCCGAGACGAGTCCGAAGAATTCCGGAAAAAATGGGAAATGAGGTAAAAGGTAATCAGCGGAGTAATCAGTGAGTCAATTTTGATTCTAAAATTTATTTTAACTATAAAAAATGATTATGTGCTAATGTGTATTATGTGGTTAATCGAGTCTTACTTGCTTATATGTAATATAAGAGTCAGTCATGGGCGCATGGGTAGATAATAGGAACGAAATGAAGTCAATTCAAGATGCAATTGAAGTACAAAATGACTTAACCAGTCTATTTTGCTAACAGAAGCTAAGCCACCAAGGCAGGTCAAGTAGGTGATAGACGAAAATGATTTAATTGCAGTAAGTCGCGCAGAAGGCAAGTTTCTCCCCTATTCTACTTTCAGAATAGTAATATTCATTTCAAATTTTTATTACGCTTGTACTCTTTTAATTCCCTTATTCATATTCCATTTCGATTCTTGATTTATTCTTTTCATTTGAATTCATTGTTCATATTCCAATTGTCATTCACAATTATTGATATATTCTGGTAATTAGAATATATCAAAGCATACTGATTGTTCCGGTTGCTATTCCAGGGACTGGATAATACTACTTTGGGGATTAAGTTTACTTAATCCTAAGGACCGGAACAAAACCGGATCCTTGAGATAGGCCGTAGTGCCTGGGTGCCCAACGGGATCTATATAGTGAGATATAGATCTACACTGTATCCTGGCTGATCAGCAGGGTATAGCTGCGAACTTGAGTCCAGTTTAGTTCATTTTTATTCGCCAGTAATGGCCTTCTTTCTATTCTCGTGAGATTATATCTTTGCAGATATACCTGGGTTACTAATTCATTTAAATTGCTTTAACACTATTTATATTTTGTGGACTTGTTGAGCAATTTTTGGCTCACCCCTTTTGTTGTTATTCACCTTATTGTTTTCAGTTAAGAAGGAATATGAAACCCATCAGGACTCGAGTGGTAAAGAAGTGGGTCAAACCTCAGGATCCTCTCATACCTAAGGTGTTGATCCCAATCCAGGAAGAAAGCTTTGAGTTGCCCGAGCAGGTGGAGTGTTGATAGATAGTATGTGTGTTTGAATAAAAGATGAACTTAGTTTAAAATGAATTAGACAATGGTTTGTAATAAAAAAAGAGTTTGTGAGATTTTGAATGATGGTTTGTAATAAAAGTAGTTAGTGGTTCTTGTTTTCATACTTCAACCTAAAAAGGTCCTGGTTAGTGTTAAAGGGGTTTAGTTTCATTTTTTTATTATTTATTAATAAGATTGTACAGGTTTGGTGATTAGCTCGTAACCCCCAGACTTATACCCCGGGTTTGGAGGGCGTTACACAGTTGGCCGGATATTTGACCGGAAGTTTCCGACTCCGGTGAACTTCAAATTTCCGGTGAAGTTGATTTAATCATCCAAAAAATAAAACTAATTGCATGAATCGTTTCATCTTGACACGATCTACATATTGATGTAACTTGTTTTAACCCAGAATCAATCAATTTAAAAACCCCAAATTCGATTGAAATTATTCAAGAACATAAACCCTAATTTATGAATTTGAGAATCAAACATCAATTTGAACATGTTACTGAACTCCAAATCACTCATATAATATACCAAAATGACCAGAAAGAAAAGATTTACATGATTCTAGCATCAAATCATATCGACAACATCAAGAACAAATTTTCATAATTTAATCTTTAATAAATTCGAAATAAAACAATTAAATAAGAAAAATACCTTGATTCTTGCACAAAAACAGGTGGTGGATTCAGAAAGGGTTTTTCGAGAGCTTTGATTTGATATATTGAATGCCCGAATCGGAGTTCGATAACGCCTTCGTTCTTGGGTTTGATTATGAAGAACGTGACATTTTTAGGGTTTTTCTCTGTAAATTCCATATTTTTACTGATCAATTATGATTATTCGAATAAAATGAAATAATAGAAGGGCTATATATATTTATGGAATATAGGTTCATGTTGGATCGTTTTGGATCGATAAATTAGTTACTTAGCCGCTAAGTAACTGCAAAAACGATCTGATTTAATACCCGTATTAGATAATTATCCAAACCCGGCTTCTTATAAAACACTTTATATAAAAATAACGTAATAATATCCCTTCTTTCGAGAATACGGGTTTTGTTGATTCACCGAAATGAGTATCATATCAAAAATCTTGCGCCGGGCCGCGCACGGGTCAAACTGTAATCTGGATCGAAAAAGTCAAAACACAAAAAATGTCCGGAATTATCATATTGGGTTAGGTAAGAGTTTTTGGAAGAGTTTCGGGTTGTAAAAACGTAAAAACGGTTGAAGTCAGACGATTCCCGTCTTTATAAAATAATTTTGTAATTATTCAGAAAATATTTATTACATCTGTAAATCATTATAAGATCATATAACGATCCAAAAACTACTAGAAAAATACCACAATTATCTATATTTTATTCTGCACATAATAAAATTAACATACCTATACTTTATCACATATAAACGTCCACATATCAAAACCAATCATCAGATAATTCATCAAAAATCACATAATAATCATATAATAATTATTTATTGATAAAAATAATTACACGCTATATCCCGGATATTACAATAGGGACACTTGCCTTTCGTGTTTAGCAGTTAGTCACACTCGCAAATACGCATCTATTCTGACATTCTGTCTCAATACATCACCGTCTTTCCTTTCAACACTTTACTGATATGTTGCTCATGCCATCGCTAGAAGCCAGACATCCAATACCATTCCATCTCACTCTTTATCCAACGTCTTGTCCAGATCAACTCGAGCGATCTGCATCTATAATTATAAAATACAGCTTTAATCGTCTAAATGGTAATTACTCGACGAATTGCGAGTCAACACCTTATTTTCTACCATACGATAGCCAACACATAAAGATAATAGTCAAATACAAGACTCTTGACCCCCGTACGAACGTAATTCACATAACATATAAACAAATAATCCACGTTTCACATAATTCATATAACACATGCCTCGGTTCGTCAAAAGGTTCGACTCGATGCGTTTAAAACTGAAATCGGGTCAAAAATATGATTTATTGATCAGCTACCGACTCAGAATGACTCACCAATCAAATGACCTTGTAAGACAAAAAAATTAGGTCTCGGAAGTATTTTGATTGAAAGCGGAATATTTTTCTCAGTCTATACGCGTTCGTTTCGTATTATACGGACGAACAGTTTATTTATTACGAATAAAATAAGAATAAATGGGAATAAATCAATTAATAATAATATTAATTGATTTTTAAATACCAAAATATAATTTTTAAAAGCTTAGAAACAATTTTTAGAATTTATTTGAATTAATTATAAATAACTATAATTTATTTAACTATTTATAAATAAAATTAATTGATTAAATGGATTAACCAATTAAATAAATATATAAATAATCAATTAAAATAAATTATAAATATTTAAAACAAATATGGATTTTTGAAATAATAACTAGAAATAATTTTTTGGAATTTAAAATAATTAAGAAAATAATTTTTAGAATTTAAAATAATAATTAAAAGATTTTTGAAAGTAAAATAAATCATTTTAGAAAATAGAAAAATGAATTTTGAATTTGTTTTTAAAAAAAGAAAAAACAGAAATAATTTTTATATATAAAAAAAACGGGGCCGGGGGATTGAAACCGGGTCGGCCTTTTTGTTAAAACGGGTTGTGAGGAATGCAAGCCAACATTCGGAAACCACATCCCCAATATTAACCACCGTCAGAATTAATAACTCCGGCCAATCACCATTAAAATCGGTGGAACCTTGAAGTTCTCCGGCGAAAATCCGATTCTACTCAATTCTAAACCAAATAATGCGAGGCTAGTATCAAAATGAAGCTGGGAATTCAGGGAACCTATTGCTATGATCAAAACTCATCACCAACTTATCAATAATTCAGAAAATCAGTTTAAAAAAACGGTTTTATCACCAAGCTCGACTTACATCAAAACATAACCAAAATCCACAAAATCATATACCAAAACGACCCCCGTATGTTCAGGAACAATAATCAATCATCCATAACATCAAACAATCACTTAATCTTAAAAACTGAATTTAAACAACAAAAAAATGAAAAAAATACGACATACCAGAATAATCGACCTTTGCTAATGATGTTTTATCAATAGATAGAGCATGAAAAGGGCTTCAATTCGAGTATTTGAACATCAAAAACGGATTACTATAGCCTCCAGAATCATCAATCAAAGTTTGAGTAGAAATTTTCACTCCCCAAACTATGTTCTTGATTCTCTCTCTCTTTTTTTCTGAAATTTTAATAAAAAAATATATAATAAACTAAAATTTCTCCAACTATTTATGTTAAACATAAAATTATATCCGTAAAATTAATTAAGGGTATTTTTATCTCCTAATTAAAATAATTAGGCCCCAAAATAATAATTACGCGGAATAATTTTAAAAGTGATAAAATACAAAATTTATATCAAAATTCCCCAAAAATTGCGAATAATTCAACAATGCAAAAATACTGGATATTTGAAATACTAATAATTTTATAAAAATAAAAACATGAATTTTGCGAGCTTTGACGTCCCGGTGGGTCCCGGTCCGTTTATTTTTGAAAATCAGAAACGATTCCTAATTTAACAAAAAACCCCGAAAACACATAAAATACCTTCAAACATGCATAAAAGGAGATAAAACGAGTAACTTGATAAAGACGCCAATAAACACGCGTCCTGATTGCGGAT
This sequence comes from Apium graveolens, assembly GCF_009905375.1. NCBI lineage: Eukaryota > Viridiplantae > Streptophyta > Magnoliopsida > Apiales > Apiaceae > Apium > Apium graveolens. Next base: position 167,422,745 of record NC_133651.1, read on the forward strand.
CAATTCATACAAATGCATTTTAAACACGTAACGAGTATCCGAAAAATACTCTGGTCCTTACACAACCACACACAACTCTATCGCATGCTAATTCATGGCCAAACATACTTTTAAATATTATTAAACACGTAATAATTCATTTACCACGTAGCAAAATAGCTGTAAAATATTACTTTAACTGTTTTTAAATTTCACCCTTTTACCCGGGTGAACACGAGTAAAATACCAAATAATATTTCTAACACAGATCAACTATTGAGGCGAGTAAAATATCCACTCGATCCTCAAGACGGGAAAGTACACTCATTTTTACCGTTATTGATAAATGATCAGCTTTTAAAATAAACATTTTGAAAATAATACCTTTGAGTATATATTTTCAGAAAACCAACAAGGACTAACACCAATTAAAAATTAGCATATTGAGTCATTTAACGACACGACTCATCAAACAGAAATAAAATATCCGCCATTTTATTCCTTTTATATCAGAACAACACATACACATATTCAAATAATAATAATAATAATTCTAAAAATATGGGATATTACAAATGCTCAGCCATAATAATCAACAATATGAAAAGACTGTATGAGAAATTCATATCTGATTCTGTTTATGATATATATATATGTTTAAATAGTTTTCCTTGGTGATACACACCTCTTTTCAAAACAATTATTTTATTGACTTATTAGTCTGCAAATACCTTAATGGTAAACCCAACACCTAGGCTTGGGTTATGGTATTGCATTACAATTCCAATTGGAAGAATAGGACAATCACCGGAGCCCCCGACATACGATGATCAGTCGTATAACGGTAAATTTTTATTGTTCTCTACATGTGGAAGGACGACTTCCTTACTCCCAATTATCACCCTTGCCGCATTCGGGCATTTTATGTGTAGCCCACGATCTAGGCTTTTCATATACTATGTGTGGCCCATAATCCAGGCTTTTCACATACTTCACATTTTTATATGTGGCACACCAGTAGTCACTCCAATACACGAAGTATTAGAGTCTACCCCTCCTTGTCCTTTGAAGAAAAAAATGGAACTCGAATTATATTGAAGTTCCTCAAGCATTTTGCTTGTTGATAGAAACAACTTATCTCATATAAATATAGGTACTTTCGAGAAATTTCAGAGGAAGTACTAAGATAATGTGAGTTGACCATTGTCAACAAATAAATAAATAAATGGGAGTTTCTTTTGACGCTATGATCGAAATTTAAAATAAGTCGAAATAATTTTTTCGATGATCCGAAAGGATTAGAATGATTTTCTGAAACTCAGAAAATATATTTAAAATAGGTTTTCTGAATTTTATATCATATTAAATCATTTAATAAATGTTATTAATTAAATAATAAATATTAAATAATTAAACCTCAAATAATTGTATTTTTCAAAAGAATATTTGAAACAATATTCCTCAACTATGTTATGTTTAAGAAATTAACTTAATATTAATAATACTTAAATAAGTAAATTTAGAATAAAAGTAATCGTCGGAGAATAGTTCTCCTTTTTAAATGAAATCTGAAATAATATTCATTGTTGGAGTAGTTAAATACAGTTGAGGGAATACGATCTTTGGGAATCGTTTTTAAATAAATTCGAGGTATTTAATATTTCGCAAGAGGACATCGAGCCCCTTGAAATAAGATAAGTATGGATTTTTGATCGTCCAAAATACCACTGGTATGCTTCTCGGGTTTTTACTTGTAAACTCTGACCGACTCTCGGTCGTATAATTTATGCATCACGCTTTATTGTAGCATTAAAAATATTATACGATATACTCATCGTGAATTCAATCGTTATTGATACGCAAAACTCATATTTTACTATCATGGCAAACATGGCATTTGTACGAAAGACCGTAAAACAATTTTCACAACACAACAACATATGAGTCGGGTTCGTAAACTTTCCTGGGTACTTCAAGGTGGAGGGTGTTGGGTTCCGAGGCATAAAACGCAGCGGATAAACGTAAATAAAGCAAAATTTTCGAAACCCAAAAACAGGATCCATGTATAATTGTGGGCATATTATGGAGATAACGAATCATACCTTTCAAGAGCCCGACTTTCACGAACTCAACGGAGATCCTAGCTATCACGCTTTGTGTCTACCTCTCGGAGAAACACATCTATGATATCCACACGAGCACTTCCAAGAACGTCTCACGAACTTGACTACGGAATGGATGTACTAGCCTCCTTCTTGACTATCTGAATTGCCTCTGCCTCTCTTTGCTGCTAGGGTTTTCTCCAAAAACGCACAAGCCTCGTAAACCTATCATTATCTATTTATAATGGCTGATTAAATGGCCCATAACAGGAAAGCCCAACCCTAGTAGGTATAGGATTAAATAATAAAAACGAATTTCTATTATTTAATTAATAACTAAGTCATACTTAATTATTATGGGAAAAATATTCCCTTTAATTTGAATTTATATTATCTCAATTAGGTCTTACTTAATTATAATAAAATTCAAATAATCATCAATTAATTTAAATCCATAATTTAAATTAACTATTCCATTAAGTGCTCTATTTGTGCGACCCTATAGGCTATTATTTAATTGGTAATAATTTTATTCTCTAATAAAATTATAAACAATAAGCGGTATCTAGTAATACATCATTGTTACCCAATTTAAACAATAATTAAATCGTGATTAGATAAAACCTTTCGTGATTAATGTTTTTCATGTAATATAATCTCTTTAACCATACATATTATAGATTAAACTCGAGGCATGTATTTAGTCATCCTCTTCAACATTTAATCCGGGTTTGCTTGATCCATGAGTAGACTATCAAGACAAATCATTATTTGAGCATGGCCATGCTTTTTATAATCTTACTCAATCAAGAGGCCAATAATATTTCTCCTAATTATAGGAGGGTTAAATCTTTTATCTATCATTCATATTTCTCATACGACTCATGATAAACCCGATGTCCACTTTTATCATCACCCGATCAAAAGTAACTTTTAATGTAGTCAAAGTATATTAATCCTCGTATAGAAATATAATGATTTCACCATTATTACTGTGAGTCTTTCTTATGACTTTATTAAACATGAAGAATCTCACTGTGGGTCTGTCTAGTACCATGTACTCACACATGTACCTATGTATTGAATTTAGTATCTCCATACTTATAACCAATGAGATGTGGTTATCTTGTCAAACAACATACTAGTCTATCTATGTATTATTATTGTCCTATATAATAATACTCGACTAAGGACCTTTAAGAATATGATATATTATATAATCTCAAGTTCAAGTCATGTACTTAAACTATACAATGTGTATCATGATTCTAAGGACATTTATTATGATATCGCAGTAACTAAGGTCATAATAAATACATTTATTGAATGATCAACTGACATAAAGATTTAAAAGAATAATGTATTGCCTCTAGGGCACCTACACTAACAGAGGGTGCTCTAGGGTCCGCCCGGAAATCTATAATCATGAACAATTATCGTTCCGTTAGATTCCGTTCGTATTTACCGTTACTTGTACATACGCGATACTTTATATTTATTTACACGACTCACTTTACTCTCATTATTCCAATAAGTAAAAGTACTTTTCATATTCTCTTCCTTTTTATAATTCCTTATATCCGTTAATGTCATTCACATTTCGTCCCTCGGCTCCTCTCTCGATTCTTAAGGGGTTCTATTCGCGCGATATCGGCTCCGACATTTTTATAAAATTGAAAAATCAATAATTTCACTTGAAATTTTTATGGAAGTTAATAAACTCCTTTTCTTACTCTCTGAAAAAATTTCAGGATTTTTGAATATTTTTAAGTCGATCATTTCTATTTCCAAAGTTCGTAATTTGTAGCAGTTTTTATCGCTTAAATCGTTTTCGCTAAAACGGACTTAACTTTTGAACCGTAAATCGAAATCAAGTGATTCAAGTGCCTAAACGATTCTCACAACAATATCTATCATTTTTAAGTTTACATTTCAATTAATCACTGTTTATACATTCTGTACTTCTGCAGAAACTTAAGGTTACGATTCTCTCATTTTAACGATGTTACGGTCGCGACTCGGGTTTCCTTTTCGCTCTAAATCATTAACTAACAATCAACAATCACCATACCATCATCTTAACACTTACTCCTCTCAAGAAAATCATGTTCTTGATGCCACAACAATGACCTTAATAACTAACTAACTGAACATCAAAAAAATAACAAATCAACTATCAAAACTAGGTTTACAACTAATATCCATAATATTTATGAAACTTAAACCTTAAACAAAGTTTTGGTAAGGATTTATACCTTTTTTGAAATCTTGGAATGTGTTATTCTTGATGTTTGAATCTTTTGGAGGCTTGGTTGTGCTTAAGGATCCTAAATCATGCATGAAAATCAAGAAATCACAAAGTGGTACTATTTGGCACTATTCATCATCACTTTCATAGAATTATTTGCCTATCCAAACCTTAATAAAATGCTCTCAAAAATTCATCTTACCTTAGTTTTTTATGTAGGAAGCTTAGGAATTAATTGGGGGATTTATCCATGACTAAAAGTTGAGCTTTGGAATTTGATTTCTTCTTCTTTCTTGAATGACCGAATAGAGCTTAGATGAGAGAGAAGGGAGAGAATTTTTGTGCTTGCTGTTAGGCACAAAGCATGTGCTAAATAAGTCACGCAAGTATACGCGTTCGCAAGTAATATAGAATGATTTCTAGTTCGTTCCCACAGAGACTCTGATTAATTATATTTAATTAACACTTACTCACCAATGTATAATTATTCTTCAATGCCAAGACAATAACAATTAAGGTTGGTAAACTAAAAATTACTACGAGAATTAAACACTTAAATTAACAATATTAAACACACTTGAGATCTTAACTTCATTACTACTTCATTCAATAGTAATTGTAATTAACTTTAGCATGTAATGGTGATTATATTAATCGAACAACACGAAACTGTAAACGCTAACTTTCGTTGTACGAATACCATTCTACTAAGCATCCACAATTAAGATAGAAGTTGAATAGGCATCAGTTATGTTGAGACCCTATATGTCTACATAATTTGACAACATAACGATTTAAACACAAGTTATTCATGATGATTACACAGGGCAAGTAAAACGGTTAGAGTTACCCACTAATCATGCATACAATACATGAACATATGCTAGCATGGCAAGTTCTAAATTTCAAGATTCACTGTCCCTTCACAAGAGACTAACAGGCTATCTTACATGTTCACGACGCATATAAGATGAATAAGCACAACCTATACTAGATATCATACAATCACCACATACCAATGTATTAAACAATTAACTAAAGAATTCCATAGTAATACCGTTAGGATCCCATTATCACGATTAGCCCATAGTAGAACTCATCGTCACAATGGGTTCATATGAAAGCATGATAATAACACAACGATATAAGGCTAATAAAAATACTTAATAAATAATGAAGTATGTCACAAGAGTATTAAGGTTAAAATCATAAAGAAAACTAGCATCCACTATTATAATGAATTAAAAGAATCACAAGATAAATGTATGCTTCCTCTTCTTCGTTGTTGCCTGCTAAAACGATCTTCTCAATCTTCTGGCCCATCTATTGATGAAGAAAACGTCTTCTCATAAGTTTTATATAATAGCCCAAGAGAACCAGCGCCAACAGAAGCCCAATTGTACTTGAATGAATAAAATTAGGATTCTGAAATTTAGCACGCACGCGGTCGCCTGCTACCTCCACGCGGCCGCTTGCTGGCACGCGATCGCCTGCTTCTAATGCGCGGTCGCGTACTACCCTTCTGGAAAATACTTTATTTTGCTTCTGTTTTTGTTGATTTCTTCGTTCATCACCCCTAGACTGATTCCAAACACTTCCTTAAGCTTTATTTGATGAAAACAACCTATCTAAGCAAGTTATACGCTGAAATGCAAAAACACTAGAAAATGCGTCAAATACACAAAATACTTGAGTTCAAGACACCAATTCAAGCCGTTATGAGACGTTCTAAGTGGTTGTTAGGGCGGAAACACGCGCTAATAATACACGCAAGTATACGCATTCACAAGTAATATAGAATACTTTCTAGTTCGTTCCCAGAGAGACTCAGACTAAATATGTTCAATTAAACTCACTCACCAATGTATGATTACTTCTCAATGTTAAGATAATAACACTTAGATTTAATTAACTAATTATTAACTATAATTAACAACTAAAATTAACCACTTAATTAACACTTCGAATTAACAATATTAAACACTCATGAGATCACAACTTCATTACTACTTCCTTCAATAGTCATTGTTATTACCCTTAGCATGCAATAGTGATGATATTAATCGAATAACACGAAACTGATAAAAGCCAACTTTCATTGTACTAATACCATTCTACCAAACATCCACAATTAAGATAGAAGTTGATTAGGCATCAATTATGTTGAGTCCCTATATGTCTACAGAAATTGACAACATAATGATTTAAGCACAAGTTATTCCTTTTGATTACACAGGGCGAATAAAACAGTTAGAATTACCCACTAATTATGCAACATCGTACATGAACCTATGCTAGCATGGCAAGTTCTAAATCTCAAGATCCACCGTCGCTTCACAAGAGATTAACACCCTATCTTATATGTTCGCGACGCACATAAGACGAATACGCACAACCAATACTAGATATCATACAATCATCTCACACTAAGGTATTAAACACCTAACTAAAGAATTCCATAGTAAATCCGTTACGACCCCATGATCACGATTAGCCCATGTTAGCACTCATCGTCATCATGGGTTCATATGAAAACATGATAAAATAACACAAGAGAATAATAAATAAACTAATTATATTAAACCAGAGTACTTCACAAGAGTAAATAGGTTCAAAGTAAAGAAAACTAGCATCCAACGTCACAACGAAACAAAGAATCACATAAAATATGCTTCCTCTTCGTTGCGGTGTGCTAAAACGGTCTTCTTCCTTATCTCCTTCGCTCCTTGATTAATACAACGATCCAAAACACATGAAACGTCTCTGAAATCTACTTATATAGGAGTCCCATAAAACTCAGATTACATAGAAGTTGGAAGCCAAAGAGAATTAGAAGTATAAAATAAATATTCTGAATTCTCGACCCTGCGCGGCCGCTCAGCATAGCTGAGCGGGCGCTCAGACCCCTACTGGAAAATAGTCTGGTTTTGCTCCGTTTCTTCGCTGTAATCTGCTCCTCTCTTCCCACTTGCAATGCTGAACACATGCCAAGGCTTATTATTGATGATTTCTCCCCCAAAATGCAACTAATACCCTGAAATGCACAAACACTAAAAAAACGCATCAAATACACAAACTACTTGATTTCAAGACACCAATTTAAGCTATTATAAGACGTTCTAAGTGGTATAAAATGCCACTTATCACACCCCCAAACTTAAATCGATGCTTGTCCTCAAGCGTCACAGACTCAAAAACAAAATAAAAACATGCATGAATGCAATCTATATGAAATGCAGCGATTCCCCTTACTACGACCAGACCGACCAACTTACAACATCTCAAAAATGAAATTAGGCGACTAAAGATCAATTACATCATGCAAACTAACATACATCCAGAAACGTGGTGTGTGCAGGTGCTTAAAAGATATGCTTCAGAACTAGATCAATTATCATGACTCAACTATCATCAAGGCAATCACATGATTATACAAAGAATAAAAATTCTAGGCACAAAGTGACTTATAACACTACAAGAATCCTGGAGCTTATTACAGAATCATGCTTTTTATTCATAACAATAATGCTTATTTGAACGTGCAATGAGTGAGGTCCACAAAAGACTTATACACTGGTTCCCATGTAGCGAGCGTTAGGTTAGCGGATCCCAGACTCTAAAAGCCTTAGGTCACTAGGCACAAAGTCCCCTAAGAACTTAATAACTCGAATACCAAAGAGCCCATTCGTGATCAATTATGCATAAACACATACTTTTTTTCTTCTTTCTTTTTTTTCTTTCTTTTTTTTTTCTTTTCTTTTTTTTTCAAAATTTCTGAGCAAGTGCATTTCGCTCCATCTTGCTCAACCCTAGACTACTCGTATAAACATACGAGCCGACTACTAGCCATTTGACGCCTAGCCACAATTAGCAACAAATTCCATTTTTTACTCCATTTTTTCTTTTCATGCCTTTTATCACTAAGAACCTATTATAAAATTCTAAGCATAATAAATAGATTAACCTCGAAAACAATCAGACCATAACAACCACCTAGTCCTTAAGCATTCTCTAAGACTTAGTGAAAATACAAGTGTTTCTAGCATGCATATCAACCTACACGACTCAATATTACTTTAACGCCATCACTACACTCGCATCGACATCACAAATCAGTTGGTAAATCATCGCAAAAGGGAATCATGGTATATGCATGAGCTACATGACATGATAAACAAATAAAGCTATAAATAAAAAAAACTATATGGCAAAAATGATGCAATTATATGAACTAAACTATCATGAATATGCAACTATATGACACACACACAAAATATTCCTTAACTACCACCCCCAAACTTAAAATCATCACTGTCCCCAGTGAAGGTAGTAGAAAGGAACACAGGGTATACCTACTCGGAGTCATCATCATCATCACCCTCAGTGGGTGGTGTATCAGGACGCGGATATGTAGAGTCCTCACCAAAAACTGACCACTGGATGTCAGCTCCAAGGCCTCGAAAAGCAGTCCCTAGCGCAAGGGTGAGCTCCTGAGCAAACCTGCTCTGCGTCTCGTACATAGCATCCATCCTTCGTGACAGCCTCCTATACTGGGCATCAGCCATCCTAGCACCCTCCTGAGCTCTAGAAGAACCAGCCTCATCACGCCTCGACCTCGCCATAGTAGCACCTCGTGCTGGACGCCCTCCTGGAAGATGATAACGCAGCCCATGCTCCTCGGGCTCACCACCGGTCCACTCCTGCATCGCATTCAGAGTCCCGGAATCAATAGGAGCGGCCGACAACTGCAACTGCTCATGAGATGGCCACTGAACCCCCACTGCTCGGTAAAGCTTAGTAACCGTGGATGCATAAGGGATGTTCATGTGCTTAGCTCCCCTCAAAAACTTCAGAATTCCTTGGTAAATGAACTCACCAAGGTCCACATAGTACTCCTCATTCAAAATTCCCAACAACAACTGTGCTTTCTCCACTGTGACCTCATGTGCATACGAAGAAGGCAGAATATTAGCACAAATAAATACATTCCATGCACGGGCATACCTGTTCATCGCGATCGCCGAAAAGTGACGATACTCATTAGTTCCAGTCTTGGAAGTCCATACAGTGCCCGGCCTACAGAGAGTAGCACAAATCAAATCCAAGTCAAAATCCTCAACAGTCTTCTCATTCCAGTTCTCCTCCGTGGGCTTCCTCTATCTCTGTCCAATCACCCGGCGAATCGCCGCTGGGTGATAATCAACCGTCATCCCCTGGACCACAGAAAACCCATTCTTCTCGGCTTTCGCGTTCGCATAGAACTCGCGAACCATGCTCATAGGCACTACTTCAGGCGACTCACAAAAAGCTATCCACCCCTTCTCAGCGATTATAAGCAGCAACTCACCATCCCTCCCCGATGGCAAAAATCCCCTCTCCTTCAGAATCGGCTTCCCCAGAAGCCTAGTGTACTCCTCCTCAGCAGCCCTATCATTCAAACGAGGCCTCGCAGCAGTACCCCTCGAAGAATCAGCAGTAGGGACTGTGCTGCTGCTATCAATAGTCCTTGCTCTCTTGGGTGCCATCGAATCTGAATAAAAGTGCTGGAGAATTGTGTTATTGTGTTTGGGAGAGAGTTGAAGTGTAGAAAGTGTATGGGAGATATATGGGATAGGTGTATGTATATATAGGGTATGGATTAGGGTAGAATTTGATTAGGAGTGGGTTTAAGGTGTAAAATCATGGGATAATGGGGAATAGGTCGTGGGTTTTATGGGCTGTAATTTGTTTTTTATTTTCTGATTTTTTTTTATTTTTTATGGACTAATTTTTTTTTTCTCCCAGCCGACCCCTGAGCGGTCGCTCAGCAAAGCTGAGCGGGCGCTCAGCTTGCTGAGCGGTCCCTCAGCAGAGCTGAGCGGGCGCTCGGGGGCTACTGGATTATTTTTTCTGGTCCCGTTTTTCTGATTTTTTTGTGGTTTTGGATAAGTTTTTAACTTCTAAGGGTTCCTGTAACAACAAATCATGGGTTGCCTCCCACGCATCACTTCTTTTTCGTCATTAGCTTGACATTACGTACCTTCCTCAAGTTGTCAATAAAACGACACTAACCACTTCTCGGTTTGCCGTGTCCCCATAGTAGTGCTTCAAACGCTGACCATTAACCTTGAATGCTTGGTCCGGATCATTTTCAAAAATCTCCACCGCTCCGTGTGGAAACACAGTTTTGACAATAAAAGGCCCAGACCACCTTGATTTCAACTTCCCAGGAAAAAGTCGGAGATGAGAGTTGAATAAGAGAACTTGTTGTAGCTTCCTATCGTGCCACCTCTTCACCTTTTCCTTGTACATTTTGTTGTTCTCGTACGCTTGGAGTCGAAATTCATCAAGTTCATTAAGCTGAAGCATTCGCTTCTTTCCAGCTGCATCTAGATCCAGGTTTAACTTTTTCAACGCCCAATAGGCCTTATGCTCAAGCTCCGCCGGTAAATGACATCCCTTACCATACACCAGCTGAAACGGGGACATACCAAGTGGAGTTTTGTATGCTGTTCTGTAAGCCCAAACAGCTTCATCGAGCTTTAAAGACCAATCCTTCCTTGACGGACAAACAACCTTCTCTAGAATGTGCTTGATCTCTCTGTTAGACACTTCTGCTTGACCATTTGTTTACGGATGATAGGAAGTAGCAACTCGATGATTCACATTATAACGCTGCATCATAGAAGTGAACTTACGGTTGCAGAAATGTGACCCTTCATCACTTATGATTACTCGTGGCGTTCCAAACCTTGTGAAAATCTGCTTATGAAGAAAATTCAACACTGCCTTTGCATCATTTGTCGGTAGAGCTTTGACTTCTACCCATTTTGAGACATAATCGACTGCTAGCAATATGTACTGATTGTTGCAGGACGAGACAAAAGGCCCCATAAAATCGATTCCCCAAACATCAAAGACCTCGACTTCAAGCATCACATTTAACGGCATCTCATCCTTTCTCGTCAAATTTCCCACTCTTTGGCAACGATCACATCTTAAAACAAACTGATGAGCATCCTTAAACAAAGTAGGCCAGAAAAAACCTGCTTACAGAATACGAGCTGCCGGCTTCTCACCACCATAGTGTCCACCATAAACTGTGGAGTGGCAGTCTCGTAATATCCCCTCCGTCTCACAGAATGGGATACATCTCCTGATGATCTGGTCAGCTCCCTGTCTAAACAAATACGGTTCATCCCACATATACCACTTCACCTCATGCAGAAACTTCTTCTTTTGAGCTGTGGTCAAATTAGGAGGCATTATATTGCTGACTAGATAATTCACAATATCTGCGAACCATGGCTCTTCCTCCTGAACTGCGAACAACTGCTCATCCGGAAAAGATTTGTTGATCAATGTCTTATCATGTGAAGTAGACTCAGGATTCTCCAATCTAGAGAGATGGTCAGCTACTAGATTCTCAGTACCTTTTCGATCCTTGATCTCTAACTCAAATTCCTGTAGTAAGAGCACCCAACGAATGAGTCTCGACTTCGAATCCTTCTTGAAAACCAAATAGCGAATGGCCGCATGATCAGTGAATACTGTAACTTTTGTCCTAAGCAGATAAGATTGAAATTTCTCGAAACCAAAGACTATAGCCAAGAGCTCCTTCTCAGTAGTGGTGTAGTTCATTTGGGCCCCATTTAAGGTCTTGCTAGCATAGTAGACCACATGAAAGAGATTATTCTTGCGCTGCCCAAGAACTGCGCCTACCGCATAATCACTCACATTACACATCATCTCAAAAGGCTCTATCCAATCCGGTGCTGTAATAACTGGTGTAGTGATTAAACTCTTCTTAAGAGTCTCGAATGCCGTTAAGCAGTCATCATCAAATTTGAAAGACATATCCTTCTCAAGCAAGTTGCACAGTAGCTTAGATATCTTCGAAAAGTCCTTGATGAAACACCGATAAAAACCCGCATGACCAAGAAAACTACGGATTCCTTTCACAGAAATAGGTGGGGGATGATTTTCAATGACTCCCACCTTGGCTTTATCCACTTCAAGACCCTTGCTAGAGACCTTATGCCCAAGAATAATGCATTCACGCACCATAAAATGACATTTTTCCCAATTAAGCACCAAATTAGTTTCCACACACCTTTTGAGCACGGCACGAAGATTATTCAAACATTCATCATACGAATGTCCAAAGACGAAGAAGTCGTCCATGAATACCTCGACATTATTTCCAATCATGTCAGAGAATATAGCCATCATACATCTCTGAAAAGTGGCCGGTGCGCCACATAACCCAAACGAAACTCTGCGAAAAACAAACGTGCCGAATGGACAAGTGAAGGTAGTGTTTCTTGATCCTCTGGTGCAATACAAATCTGATTATACCCCGAGTAGCCATCCAGAAGACAATAATACTCTTGACCAGCCAACCTGTCAAGCATCTGATCAATAAATGAAAGAGGGAAGTGATCCTTCCTCGTGGCCTTGTTCAACTTTCGGTAATCCATGCATACTCTCCATCCCGTGACTGTTCGAGTGGGGATGAGCTCGTTCTTCTCATTTGCTACCACAGTGATACCTCCTTTCTTAGGCACACATTGCACGGGGCTCACTCAAGAATTGTAAGAAATAGGATAAATGATTCCTGCATCCAGCCACTTCAGAATTTCTTTCTTCACCACCTCTTTCATGATAGGATTAAGTTTGCGCTATTGCTCAACAGTTGGCTTACTACCCTCCTCTAGCAGAATCTTATGCATGCAATATGAAGGGCTGATCCCTTTGATGTCTGCTATGGTCCATCCAATAGCCGATTTAAATTCTCTCAAAATCCTTAAGAGTTTGTCCTCCCTACTACCTGAAAGGTCAGATGCAATAATAACAGGTAATGTAGATGCATCACCTAAAAAAGCATACCTCAAGTGTTCAGGAAATGGCTTAAGCTCCAAGGTGGGTGCTTCCTCAATTGATGGTTTGAGCTTTCCTTCAGCATTTTTGAGGTCAGAAGTACCAAGAGATTCAAACGGCATGTCCAGCTTTCGCCTCCAGGGAGAAGCATTAAGATATTGTAATTGCTCGTTGCCATCCTCCTCATCACTGTCAAAATCCCCCACTAAGGCCTTTTCTAATGCATCAGACATTAGCATATGATCGAGTTCTGAATTAACCGCAGAATCATTCACATCCACTTTTAAGCACTCCTCATCTTCTATAGGGAATTTCATTGCTTTGAATACATTGAAGGTCACATCTTGATCCTGCACCCGCATAGTAAGTTCACCTTTCTGCACATCTATCAAGGTATGACCAGTAGCCAAGAAAGGTCTTCCCAAGATTATGGGAATCTTCTTATCTTCCTCGAAATCCAGAATAACAGAGTCTGCAGGAAAGAAGAGCTTATCTACCTTGACTAGCACATCCTCCACTATGCCCCTTAGGTAAGTAATAGAACGATCAGCCAATTGTAGAGACATGTAGGTGGGTTTTAGATCAGGCAAATCCAACTTTTTAAAGATCGACAACGGTATCAGATTGATGCTTGCTCCCAAGTCGCAAAGACATTTGTCAAAAGACAACTTGCCAATGGTGCAAGGAATGGTGAAGCTACCTGGATCTTTAAGCTTTGGAGGTAACTTTTGTTGTAGCACAGCACTTCATTCTTCCGTTAGAGCAACGGTCTCAAGATCATCCAGTTTCACCTTCCTTGAAAGAATACTCTTCATAAACTTCGCATAACTAGGCGTTTGCTCCAGAGCCTCAGCGAAAGGTATATTGATGTGAAGTTTCTTGAACACCTCCAGAAACTTACCGAACTGCTAATCCAGCTTTTGTTGTTGGAATCTCTTAGGGAAAGGTGGTGGAGGATAAAGTTGTTTCTCCCCTGTATTACCCTTAGGCTAAGTGTGTTCAACAGTAGTCTTCCTTGGTTCCACCGCTTTCTCCTTTTGCTTAGCTTCTTCATCTCCAACTTCAGCTTCTCTTTCTTTTGCCTTTTCAGCCTCAGCAACTTTCCCAGACCTTAAGGTAATAGCCTTGACTTGCTCTTTAGCTTCCTTCCTGCCTGGCACTTCCGTGTCAATGGGAAGAGTGCCAGGTTGATGATTGAGCACTGCATTGGCTATTTGACCGATTTGATTTTCCAAGGTCTTGATCGACACCGCCTGACTCTTGCACAACAGCTTAAGTTCCTCAAAATCAGCACTAGCGGATGCAGCTGCACCTCCTTGTTGAGGATATGATTGCCTTTGAGCATACTGCTGTGGTTGTTGGAATCCATGTGGATTGAACTATTTACTCACACCTTACTGATATGGTGGCAGAATAGCATTCTGATTATTACTCCAGATGAAATTTGGATGATTTCTGTCGTTAGGATGATAAGTAGTTGGCACAGGCTGCTGTTGTCGCTGATAATTGTTCACATACTGAACAAATTCGTTAACAAGAGAACACTGATCCATAGCATGAGAACCTTCACAAAGCTCATTGACCATAGCTATTTGATTGACTCCATAGGTAGCTAGAGAATCGACCTTCATAGACAGCGCTTGGAGCTGCGCTGCAATAGCGGTGGTTGCATCGACTTCCAGAATACCTGCTACCTTCTCAGGAATCATCCTTTGAGTTGGGTTTTGATGCTCATTTGCAGCCATAGTCTCAATAAGATTGTAAGCCTCAGTATAGCTTTTGGCCCACAAGGCACCTCCAGCTGCTGCATCGAGCATTGGCCGAGATCGGGCATTCCATGATGTGGACACTTTCTCAACATTTCCTTGTAGCACTCCCAAGCTTCGCACATAGATTCTGTAGGTTGCTGCGCAAACTGAGTAAAAGCACTCCTCATAGCAGCAATCTTTTCCATTGGATAAAACTTCACCAGAAACTTTTGCACAAGATCTTGCCAAGTAGTGATGGACCCAGCTGGTTCAGAATGTAACCAGTCCTTAGCTTTATCCCTCGGTGAGAATGGGAAAAGCCTCAGCTTGATAGCCTCATCAGTCATACCATTATATTTGAAAGTACTGCAGATCTCGACAAAATTCCTTATGTGCATGTTGGGGTCTTCAGTCGCAGCTCCTCCGAAAGAAACAGAATTCTGCACCATCTGAATAGTGTCCGACTTGATTTCAAAGGTGTTAGCTTGAATAGCCGGATGAAGAATGCTTGACTGAATGTCATCAATTTTAGGCCGAGAAAAGTCCATAAGAGCTGGATCTGTCGGAACAATATGATCACCCATGATTACTGGCTCTTTCTGCTCACTTCCTGAATCCGAATCTTCAAAATATATCTTCTCCGGAATATCAAGAACTTCGTCTGTCTCCTCAGTTGTATCTAAAGTCCTCTTGCGAGTACGAGAACGAGTTTGCATAAAATCTCGCTAAAGTACCTGAAACACAACCGAAAATAATAAGTAACACGTCTTAATCACTGAGTCCTAACGACCAATGATGGTAAGTACATAAACTAAACAAATACGCCGAGTCCCCGGCAGTGGGGCCAAAAACTTGTTAGGGCAGAAACACGCGCTAATAATACACGCAAGTACACGCGTTCGCAAGTAATATAGAATACTTTCTAGTTCGTTCCCACAGAGACTCAGACTAATTATGTTCAATTAAACTCACTCACCAATGTATGATTACTTCTCAATGTTAAGACAATAACACTTAGATTTAATTAACTAATTATTAACTAAATTAACTACTAAAATTAACCACTTAATTAACACTTCGAATTAACAATATTAAACACTCATGAGATCACAACTTCATTACTACTTCCTTCAATAGTCATTGTTATTACCCTTAGCATGCAATAGTGATGATATTAATCGAATAACACGAAACTGATAAAAGCCAACTTTCATTGTACTAATACCATTCTACCAAACATCCACAATTAAGATAGAAGTTGAATAGGCATCAATTATGTTGAGTCCCTATATGTCTACAGAAATTGACAAAATAATGATTTAAGCACAAGTTATTCCTTTTGATTATACAGGGCGAATAAAACAGTTAGAGTTACCCACTAATCATGCAACATCGTACATGAACCTATGCTAGCATGGAAAGTTCTAAATCTCAAGATCCACCATCGCTTCACAAGAGATTAACACCCTATCTTATATGTTCGCGACACACATAAGACGAATACGCACAACCAATACTAGATATCATACAATCATCACACACTAAGGTATTAAACAACTAACTAAAGAATTCCATAGTAAATCCGTTACGACCCCATGATCACGATTAGCCCATGTTAGCACTCATCGTCATCATGGGTTCATATGAAAACATGATAAAATAACACAAGAGAATAATAAATAAACTAATTATATTAAACCAGAGTACGTCACAAGAGTAAATAGGTTCAAAGTAAAGAAAACTAGCATCCAACGTTACAACGAAACAAAGAATCACAGAAAATATGCTTCATCTTCGTTGCGGTGTGCTAAAACGGTCTTCTTCCTTATCTCCTTCGCTCCTTGATTAATACAACGATCCAAAACACATGAAACGTCTCTGAAATCTACTTATATAGGAGTCCCATAAAACTCAGATTACATAGAAGTTGGAAGCCAAACAGAATTAGAAGTATAAAATAAATATTCTGAATTCTCGACCCTGCGCGGCCGCTCAGCATAGCTGAGCGGGCGCTCAGACCCCTACTGGAAAATAGTCTGTTTTTGCTCCGTTTCTTCGCTGTAATCTGCTCCTCTCTTCCCACTTGCAATGCTGAACACATGCCAAGGCTTATTATTGATGATTTCTCCCCCGAAATGCAACTAATACCCTGAAATGCACAAACACTAGAAAAATGCATCAAATACACAAAATACTTGATTTCAAGACACCAATTTAAGCTATTATAAGACGTTCTAAGTGGTATAAAATGCCACTTATCAGTGGTATAAAATGCCACTTATCACACCCCCAAACTTGAATCGATGCTTGTCCTCAAGCATCACAGACTTAAACTTAGAATAAAATATGCATGAATGCAACTTATATGAATGCAGCAATCCCCTCGCGATGACTAAACCAACCAACACATGAACTATCAACAAATGCAATTAGGCGACTAAAGATCAATCAAATCACACAAAATAACATACAACTAGAAATGTGGTGTGTGCGAATGCTTAAATGATATGCTTCGAAACTAGATCAATCACCATAACTTAATTACCCTCAAGGCAATCACAAGCTTATACGAAGAATATATTCTAGACACAAAATGACTTATAACACTTCAAGATTATTGGAGTTTATTACGGAATCATGCTTTTATTCAACACATAAAATAATGCTTATTTGATCGTGCAATGAGTGAGGTCCACAAAAGACTTACGCAATGATACCCATTTAGCGAGCATTAGGTTAGCGGATCCCAGACTATAAAAGCCTTAGGTCACTAGGCACAAAGTCCCCTAAGAACTTAATAACTCGAATACCAAAGAGCCCACTTGTGATCAATTGTGCATTAAACCATATTTTTTTTCTTTTTTTTCTTTTTTTTTTCTTTTTTCAATTTCTGAGTAAGTGCGTTTCGCTCCATCTTGCTCAACCCTAGATTACTCGTATACAATACGAGCCGGCTACTAGCCATTTGACGCCTAGCCACAACTAGCAATAAATTCCAATTTTTTTCTCTAATTTTTATCTTTTCATGTCTTTTATCATTAAGAGCCTAGCATGCATTCTAAGTATAAGCAATAGATTAACCTTAAAAACCATCAAACAATGACAACAATCTAGTCCTTAAGCATACTCTAAGGCTTAGTGAAATTACAAGTGTTTCTAGCATGCATAACAACCTAACAAGATTTAACATCACTTTAATGCTATCACTACACTCGCATCAATATCATATATTAATCGATAAAGCAACACAAAGGGATCATGGTATATGCATGAGCTATATGACATGATAAATAAATCTATAAATCTTTAAAAAAACTATATGGCAAAAATATGCAACTATATGAACTAAACTAACATGAAAATGCAACTACATGACACACACACAAATATGTTCCTTAACTACTACCCCTAAACTTAAAATCTTCATTGTCCCCAGTGAAGGTAATAGAAAAGAACACAGGGTATACCTACTGAGACGAATCATCACCCTCATAGGGTGGAGTGTCAGAAGGTGGATAAGCAGAATCCTCACCAAAAATGGGCCACTGGATGTTAGCTCCAAGGCCTCTAAATGCAGTCCCAAGTGCCTGGGTGAGCTCCTCCGCAAACCGACTCTGTGACTCATATATCGCATCCATCCTCCTTGAAAGCCTCCTGTACTAGACATCAGCCAATCCCGAACCATCTCCTCCCTGAGCTCTCGAAGAGCCTGCCTCTCCCTGAGCCTGACTGGGCCTAGCCATGGTAGCACCAACTGCTGAAACTCCTCCTGGAAGGTGATACCCCCAACCATGTGACTCAGGTTCTCCATCTATCCACTCCTGCATCGCATTCAAAGTCAATGAATCAATAGGAGTGGCCAGCATCTGCAACTGCTCATAAGAAGGTCACTGGACTCCCACTGCCTTGTAAAGCTTTGTGACAATAGAGGCATACGGGATAGAGTATTGCTTTTCCCCCTCAAAAACTTCAAAATCCCTTGGTAGATGTACTTACCAAGGTCCACATAATATTCATCATTCAGAATTCCCCATAACAACCTTGCCCTTTCCATTGTAACCTCATATGCATGCAAAGAAGGAAGAATATTAGCACATATAAACGCATTCCAAGCACGAGCATACCTGTTCATCGCGATAGCAGGGAAACTACGATAATCATTAGATCCCCTTTTGAACTTCCACACTGTGCCCGACTGACAGGGAGTAGCAATAATCAAGTCCAAATCAAAGTCCTCTAGGGCTTTTGCATTCCAATGCTCCTCTTGTGGTTTCCTTTGTCGCTGTTTAATCACCCGGCGAATCACCTCGGGCTGATAATCAAAAGTAAGCCCATGAACAATAGAAAACCCATTCTTGTCGGCCTTGGTGTTCGCATAGAACTCGCAAATGATACTCATCGGAAGCGCCTCAGGTGACTCGCAGAATGTAATCCATCTCTTCTCAGCAATCATCGGTAGCGACTCACCATCCCTCCCTGATGGCAAGAACCCCCTCTCCCTCATAATAGGCTTAGTCAGAAGCTTAGTGTACTCTTCTTCAGCAGCCCTATCCAATAATTGGGGCCTCACAGCAGTATTCCTCGTAGAATCAGTAGCAGTCGAGTTGGTGCTACTGTTACCCACAGTTTGTGATCTCTTTGGGGACATGAAAATTGAGAATAAGAGTTGGAGAGTTTATGTTTGGTGTGTAGGAGAGATTTTGTAGAGTGAAAGTGTGTGGGATGTGTATGGAGAGGTTGTATGTATTTATAGGGCAAAATTACGGTTAGAATTTGATTAGGAGTGGGGA
The DNA here is from genome assembly GCF_009905375.1 of Apium graveolens. Classification (NCBI taxonomy): domain Eukaryota; kingdom Viridiplantae; phylum Streptophyta; class Magnoliopsida; order Apiales; family Apiaceae; genus Apium; species Apium graveolens. The sequence continues at coordinate 167,442,471 of NC_133651.1, forward strand.
TTGTGGCAAGGTATGGGGGAGAAATCGTGGGTTAATGGGTTATAATTTTTTTGTGATTTTTTTTGTTTTGTTTTATTTTTTTTAGGCTGAAAAATGATTTTTCAACAGTCAGGGACGCACGCGGTTGCGTGGCACCAGCACGCGGGTGCCTGCTGGCAAGCGGCCGGGCACTCCTAGCACGCGGGCGCATGCTAGGTTTCTGGAAAAAAAACTTTTGCAACTTTTTTCTGAGTTTTTTGGGTTTTTGGATAAAGTACTATATTCTAAGGTGTCCTATGGTCTCATATCTTGGGTTGCCTCCCTAGAAGCGCTTCTTTTATGTCATTAACTTGGCGTGGAGTTATACGATCAAGTTGACAATAAAACGGCAGTAACCACTTCACTGTTTTCCGTATCCCCATAATAGTGTTTCAATCTCTGACCATTTACTTTGAATGCTTGGCCCGGATCGTTCTCAAAAATCTCCACCTCTCCATGTGGAAACACAGTTTTGACAATAAATGGTCCAGACCACCTTGATTTCAACTTTCCAGGAAAAAGTCGGAGATGAGAGTTGAATAGAAGAACTTGCTGCCCCGACACGAATGACTTAGGTGATAGCTTCCTGTCATGCCACCTTTTTACCTTTTCCTTGTACATTTTGTTGTTTTCATACGCTTGAAGTCGAAATTCATCAAGTTCATTTAACTGAAGAATTCGCTTCTTTCCAGCTGCATCTAGATCAAGGTTTAAATTCTTCAATGCCCAATAAGCCTTATGCTCAAGCTCCGCAGGTAAATGACATCCCTTATCATAGACAAGTTGAAACGGGCACATCCCAAGTGGAGTCTTGTATGTTGTTCTATAAGCCCAAACAGCTTCATCGAGCTTCAAAGAGCAATCTTTCCTTGACGGACAAATGACTTTCTCTAGAATGCATTAGATCTCTCTATTAGACACTTCATCTTGACCATTAGTTTGCGGATGATAGGAAGTAGCAATGCGATGATTCACATTATAGCATTGCATCATAGAAGTGAACTTACGATTACGAAAATGCGACCCTTCGTCACTTATGATAACTCGTGGCGTTCCAAACCTTGTGAATATCTGCTTATGAAGAAAACTCAACACTACCTTTACATCATTAGTTGGTAGAGCTTTGACTTCTACCCATTTCGAGACATAATCGACTGCCAGCAAGATGTACTGATTATTGCAGGATGAGATAAATGGTCCCATGAAATCGATTCCCCAAACATCAAAGACCTCAACTTCAAGTAGCACATTTAAAGGCATCTCATCCTTTCTGGAAAGATTTCCAACTCTTTGGCAACGATCACACCTTAAAACGAATTGATGTGCATCCTTAAACAACGTAGGCCAGAAAAAACCTACTTGAAGAATACGAGCTGATGTCTTTTCACCACCATAATGTCCACCATAAACTGTGGAATGAAAGTCTGGTAATATCCCCTCCGTCTCACAGAATGGGATAAATCTCCTGATGATCTGGTCAGCTCCTTGTCTAAACAAATATGGTTCATCCCACATGTACCACTTCACCTCATGAATAAACTTCTTCTTTTGAGCAGCATTCATATTAGGAGGCATTATATTGCTAACAAGATAGTTCACAATGTTTGCGAACCATGGCTCTTCCTCTTGAATTGCGAACAATTGCTCATCCGGAAAAAATTCATTGATCAATGTCTTATCATGTGAAGTAGAATCGGGATTCTCCAATCTAGAGAGATGGTCAGCTACTTGATTTTTAGTACATTTTCGATCCTTGATCTCTAACTCGAATTCCTGTAGTAAGAGAACCCAACGAATAAGTCTAGGCTTCGAATCCTTCTTTGAGACCAGATAGCGGATGGCAGTGTGATCAGTGAACACTGTCACCTTTGTCCCAAGTAGATAAGATCAAAATTTTTCGAAACCAAAAACTATAGCCAAGAGCTCCTTCTCAGTAGTGGTATAGTCCAGTTGGGCTCCATTTAGCGTCTTACTAGCATAATAGACCACATGAAAGATATTAGTCTTTCACTGCCTAAGAACTGCTCCCACTGTATAATCACCTGCATCACACATCATCTCAAAAGGTTCTCTCCAATCAGGTGCCGTAATAACTGGTGCGGTGATTAAACTCTTCTTGAGAGTCTCGAATGCTTCCAAGCATTCATCATCAAATTTGAAAGGAACATCTTTCTCGAGAAAGTTGCACAATGGCTTAGATATCTTAGAGAAGTCCTTGATGAAACGCCGATAAAAACCCGCATGACCAAGAAAGCTATGGATTCCTTCCACAGAAATAGGTGGCGGAAGATTTTCAATGACACCCACCTTGGCTTTATCCACCTTAAGACCTTTACTAGAGACCTTATGCCCAAGAATGATGCCTTGTTGCACCATGAAGTGACATTTTTCCCAATTGAGCACCAGATTGGTCTCAACACACCTTTTGAGCACCAAACGGAGATTATTCAAGCATTCATCATATGCATGTCCAAAGATGGAGAAGTTGTCCATGAACACTTCGACATTATTTCCAATCATATCAGAGAATATGACCATCATGCATCTCTGAAAAGTGGCAGGTGCACCACATAAGCCAAAAGAAACTCTGCGAAAAGCAAACGTGCCAAATGGACAAGTGAAAGTAGTCTTCTCTTGCTCTTCTGGTGCAATGCAAATCTGATTGTAGCCCGAATAGCCATCCAGAAGATAATAATACTCTTGACCAGCCAATTTGTCAAGCATCTGATCAATGAATGGAAGTGGAAGTGATCCTTCCTCGTGGCTTTATTCAACTTCCTATAATCCATGCATACCCTCCATCCTGTGACTGTTCGAGTGGGGATGAGCTCGTTCTTCTCATTTTCTACCATAGTAATACCTCATTTCTTAGGTATATATTGCACGGGGCTCACCTAAGAACTGTCAGAAATAGGATATATGATTCCTGCATCTAGCCATTTAAGAATTTCTTTCTTCACCACTTCTTTCATGATAGGATTAAGCCTTCATTGTTGCTCAACAGTCGGCTTACTACTTTCCTCTAGCAGAATTTTATGCATGCAGTATGAAGGGCTGATCCCTTTTATATCTGCTATAGTCCATTCGATGGCCGATTTTAATTCTCTCAGAATCCTCAAGAGCTTGTCCTCATCACTACCTGAAAGGTCAGATGCAATAATAATAGGAAAAGTAGATGCATCACCTAAAAAAGCATACCTCAAGTGTTCAGGAAGTGGTTTAAGCTCCAAAGTAGGTGCTTCCTCAATAGATGGTTTGAGCTTTCCCTCAGTATTCTTGAGATCAGTATTACCAAGAGATTCAAATGGCATGTCTAACTTCTGTTTCTAAGGAGAAGAATTCAGATATTGTAACTGCTCATTGCCTTCATCATCTTCACTGTCAAAATCCCCCAATAAGGCTTTTTCTAAGGCATCGGACCTTAGCACATGATCAAGTTCTGAAGTAACTACAAAATCGACCAAATCCACCTTGAAGGACTCCTCATCTTCCATATGGAATTTTATCGCATTGAACACATTGAATGTCACATCTTGATCTTGCACCCTCATAGTGAGTTCACCTTTTTGCACATCTATCAAGGTACGGCCTGTAGCCAAGAAAGGTCTTCCCAATATTATAGAATCTTCTTATCTTCCTCGAAATCCAGAATGACAAAATCTGCAGGAAAGATGAGCTTTTCCACCTTTATTAGCACGTCCTCCACGATGCCTCGTGGGTATGTAATCGAACGATCGGCCAATTGTAGAGACATGTAGGTGGGCTTCAGATCAGACAAATTCGGCTTTTTGAAGATAGACAACGGCATCAGATTGATGCTTGCTCCCAAATCGCAAAAGCACTTGTCAAATGACAACTTGCCAATGGTGCAAGGAATAGTGAAGCTACCTGGATCCTTAAGCTTTGGAGGTAACTTCTATTGCAGCACGACACTGCACTCTTCCGTCAGAGCAATGGTATCAAGATCATCCAGTTTCACCTTCCTCAAAAGAATACCTTTCATGAATTTTGCATAACTAGGCATTTGCTCAAGAGCCTCAGCGAAAGGTATGTTGATGTGAAGTTTCTTGAACACCTCCATAAACTTACCAAATTGCTTGTCCAACTTTTGTTTTTGCAATCACTTAGGAAAAGGTGGTGGAGGATAGAGTTGTTTCTCCCCAGTATTACCCTCAGGCAGAGTGTGTTCAATAGTAGTCTTCCTTGATTCCCCCTCTTTCTCCTTTTGCATTCCTTCTTCATCTACAACTTCAACTTCTACGTCTTTTGCTTTTTCAGCATCAACAACTTTTCCAAACCTTAAGGTGATAGCTTTGACTTGATCTTTAGCTTCCTTCCTGCCTGGCACTTCAATATCATTGGGAAGTGTGCCAGGTTGATGATTGAGCAAGGCATTATCTATTTGTCCAATTTGATTTTCCAAGGTCTTGATAGAAACAACCTGACTTTTGCACAAGAACTTTAACTCCTCGAAATCAACACTAGAAGGTGGAGCAGCACCTCCTTGTTGAGGATATGGTTTCCTTTGAGCAAATTGTCGAGGTTGCTGGAATCCAGGTGGATTAAATTGTTTATTTGCAGCTTGCTAATATGATTGCTGAACAATATTCTGATTATTGTTCCAGCTGAAATTGGGATGATTTCTGTTATTAGGATGATAAGTAGCGGGCATAGGTTGTTGCGGTTTCGGGAAATTGTTCATCTACTAAAAAGATTCATTAACAAGAGAACACTGATCCGTAGCATGAGAGCCTGCACAAAGCTCACAGACACTAGATAATTGATTTGAGCCATAGTTGTTTAATGAATCGACCTTCATAGTCAGCACCTTGAGCTATGCTGCAATAGCTATAGCTGTATCAACTTCCAGAATACCTACTACTTTCCCATGCATCATCCTTTGAGTTAGGTTTTGATACTCGTTTGCAGCCATAGTTTTAATGAGATTATAAACCTCATTATAGCTTTTGGCCCACAAGGCACCCCAAGAAGCTGCATCGAGCATGGGTCGAGATTGGACCCCCAAACCATTGTAGAAACCAGTGATCACCATCTAGTCAGGCATCCCATGATGTGGACACTTTCTCAACATCTCTTTGTAGTGCTCCCAAGCTTCGCACATAGATTCTCCTGGTTGCTGCGCAAACTGAGTAAGAGCACTCCTCACAGCTGCAGTTTTGGCCATTGGATAGAACTTCACCAGAAACTTTTGCGTAAGATCTTCCCAAGTAGTGATGGTCCCAGCTGGTAAAGAATTTAACCAGTCCTTAGCTTTGTCCCTCAAAGAGAATGGGAAAAGCCTCAGCTTGATAGCCTCATCAGTGACACCATTATATTTGAAAGTACTACAGATCTCGACAAAATTCCTGATATGCATGTTGGGATCTTCAGTCGCAGCCCCTCCGAAAGAAATAAAATTCTGCACCATCTGAATAGTGCCCGGCTTGATTTCAAAAGTATTGGCCTGAATAGCCGGATGAATGATGCTTGACTGAATGTCATCAATTTTAGGCCGAGAAAAGTCCATAAGAGCTTGATCAGCTTGAGCTGGACGATCACCCATTGTTCAGGTTCTTTCTTTTCACTCTCTTTATCCGAATCTTCAAAAACTATCTTCTCCGGAAAGTCAAGAGCCTTATCTGTCTCCTCAGCTTTATCCAGATTTTTCTTGCGAGTGCGAGAATGTGTTTGCATAAACGCTCGGTAGAGTACCTGAAACACAACCGGAAGCAGTAAGTAACAAGTCTTAATCAATGAATCCTAATGACCACTGATGGCAAGTACATAAACTAAACAAATTAACACTGAGTCCCCGGCAGCGGCGCCAAAAACTTGTTAGGCACAAAGGATGCGCTAAATAAATCATGCAAGTATACGCGTTCGTAATTCGTTCCCACAGAGACTCTGATTAATTATATTTAATTAACACTTACTCACCAATGTATGATTATTCTTCAATGCCAAGAAAATAACAATTAAGGTTGGTAAACTAATAATTATTACGAGAATTAAACACTTAAATTAACAATATTGAACACACATGAGATCTTAACTTCATTACTACTTCATTCAATATTTATTGTTATTAACCTTAGCATGTAATGATGATGATATTTATCGAACAACACATAACTGATAAACGCCAACTTTCGTTATACGAATACCATTCTACCAAGCATCCACAATTAAGATAGAAGTTGAACAGGCATCATTTATGTTGAGACCCTATATGTCTACATAATTTGACAACATAACGATTTAACCATAAGTCATTCATGATGATTACACAGGGCAAGTAAAATGGTTAGAGTTACCCACTAATCATGCATACAATACATGAACCTATGCTAGCATGGCAAGTTCTAAATCTCAAGATTCAATGTCGCTTCACAAGAGATTAACAGGCTATCTTACATGTTCGCGACACATATAAGAAGAATAAGCATAACCTATACTAGATATCATACAATCACCACATACCAAGGTATTAAACAATTAACTAAAGAATTCCATAGTAAATCCGCTAGGATCCCGTGATCACGATTAGCCCATAATAGAACTCATCGTCACCATGGGTTCATATGAAAGCATGATAATAATACAATGATATAAGGCTAATAAAAATACTTAATAAATAATGAAGTACGTCACAAGAGTATTAAGGTTCAAAGCATAAAGAAAACTAGCATCCACTGTTACAACGAATTAAAAGAATCACAAGATAAACATATGCTTCCTCTTCTTCGTTTTTGCGTGCTAAACGGTCTTCTCAATCTTCGTGCCCTTGCTTTTGATGAAGAAAATGTCTTCTCATAAGGTTTATATAATAGCCCAAGAGAACCAGCGCAAACAGAAGCCCAATTGTACTTGAATTAATAAAATCCAGATTCTGAAATTCCGCACGCACGCGGTCACCTGCTGCCTCCACGCAGCCGCTTGCTGGCACGCGGTCGCCTGCTTCTAGCACGCGGTCGCGTGCTACCCTTCTGGAAAATACTTTATTTTGCTTTTGTTTTTGCTGATTTCTTCGCTCATCACCCCTAGACCGATTCCAAGCACTTCCTTAAGCTTTATTTGATAAAAACCACCTATCTAAGCAAGTTATACCCTGAAATGCAAAAATACTAGAAAATGCGTCAAATACACAAAATACTTGAGTTTAAGACACCAATTCAAGCCGTTATGAGACATTCTAAGTGGTATAAAATGCTGCTTATCACTTGCCTAGGTTGCATCTTGAAAATGTGATAAATCTTTTAGTATATATTCCAAGGATTTGCAAATTTTGCAATATCTTCCTAGCTAAGCTATTCTCCAAACTATATTGCTAGCCTAGTACTACCTTTAATATTCAGAACATTATTTGCTAGCCAGGTTACTATGCTCACTAGGTAGGTTTCTAATCTTGGTTACTTTCTTACTCTAGTTATTTTGCATGGTTTGCATGGCTTGATATATTTTATTTATTCTCTTATGTGTTTGCTTGGTCGCTTATTAAATTTCGTAATAAATCTTCGTAAGTGATTCGCGGGGTAAATCCTTATAAATCCTTTATGCTTTGAAACCTTGTTCTTGGATTATAATTTGTAGAATTCTAAATTTTTAATCGTAATGTGATTCTCGTATTCCTCGATTATCTATAAGATAAGGTCAGTTTACAAAGTTTGTTTTCTCCGAAAATGAATGGCTTTTACATACACTCATTTGGTATGTATAATCACAATATCAACTCGGAATCTTAAATTAAAAACTCGTATATGGTGCGGTCGTAAAAGTTTTTATTAAACCATAAGGTTACTATTTATAAAGGTCTTTTACCGATTTCAAAAATTCGGGTTTTTATAGTCTTCCCCCTTTAAAAGGATTCTGTCCCAGAATCAGTTTAAGAACAGGCGAAGATACGCTTCTCACATGACAACCTCGAGTTCTCACATTGACTTTGCAGTATTTGATCTCTTCATAAAATTTCCACTCGTCCGTCAAATACTTTTTAAAGTACTCGTTCTTATAGACCTATGATATGTACACGTTGCTCCATATACGCTAAGTCTGGATGCAAGTTTATTAGCTCATTTTCAATCGTATGTATGGCGTTGATGGTTAAATTTCCTAACATCGATTCGTTGTACATGTTATTAACGATGGTGCTAATTTATAAGACAAATTTCTTAGTCCTTTAAAGATTTTAGCCGGTCCAATAAACCTTGGGTTCAACATTTCTTTCCTTTTCGAATCTCATCACTCCCTCCTAGGGAGACACTTTCAACAATATTTGGTCTGTTACTTCGTACTCTCTGTCCTTATAGTTCCGGTCCACATATCTCTATTGTTAATCATGGGCTGCCACTGGCCGGATTCTAATAAGTTCTAGGAATTTCTTTGGTTTGTTGACTCAACTATCGTCTAAGTATCCTCCATTTTCGTACAAAGCTTTGTAGCCATTCCAATGCCCACATGATAAATCGTTATTGTCGGTGATTTAATTAACCTAACTGGTCACTTCATCTTCCTTAAAAATCTATAGTGTGGACTATTGGCACATCTTCTACTGTTTGGAATGGTCCTCCAACTTATTCGTTCCCCTCCATCACTCTTACTAGTGCTAGAGTTTCGTTCCTTAACGTTTCCTCATTTCGGCGCATCATCTCTGTTGATTATTTTCTGTAAAAAGTTCTTGTTGCATTTTTACACGCTCGTCTCCTATTACACGCTTAGCTCCAGATTTAATATTTATTCCTATGGTAATATAAGGCACATCATAGTCCTGTTGCCATCTTGAAGGAAGTACCATTTCATACGCAATTGGTTGATACGTTTTAGAATCATGGAACGCTCAGCGTCCGCTATCGGTCAGACTTATTTAATCATTTCCCATATAATATTTATAGTACTACGATTCCTACTGGGTCGTATTCATTATTCTTTCTAGCGCCTTAGACGTATTCGCGTTTATTGGGAACTGCTACCAGTGGCCTTTAAAGGGCGTGCATGATCTTCTTTGCTTTGGTCAGCTCTAACAATGACATCATTCATTCGTCCACGTTATCCTTCATAAAGGATATCAGTGGTTATTTTCCTTATGCTAGAGTGGTAAGTATATCTACTCAAATTTTATGTCAACGATAGGCGATTCTCCTAACCATTCCAAAAAAAAGGTAGGCCGCAAGACGAATCTTCAATGGTATGGATAGTTCTCTTGCCCTTCTTGTCAATTTGAGAACTTTAAGTCATGCCTTTGTTCGTTCTTTTTAATAAAATACTTTGGGAAATAATCCAGTTATGAAATTAAATCTTAGGTTCTTTCCTGGGACAATTTCCACGGGTCTTTCTTTCACCAATTATTTCTTCCTTGTTTATTACAATTTCGTTAGGTGGAGACCTATCGTTTGTATAATACAATAAGCGGCCTTATTTAACATATAACTCAAAATCCCCAAATAGCATGATGGCTTACATAGTTCTGATAATCCTCCTTCATAATTTTTATTATAATAAACTCTTACTCCCATTCGTGTCATTTATAAGTCGCAATCACCAAATTTTACTCTTCACCGTCCCGTTCTAATTTTCAACCATGTCGAGTACTTACTTGCCTACTCAATGACATCCCTATCATATTTGGTTATGACTAATTTCCTCTTTTATTTTTAGGCATCTTTAAATCTTCCTCTTACGTAATAAAGGGTTCTCTTCACATTATCTCAACTTCAAAATTCATTCATGCGATCCTTCTCATCAATTGTTGCCATCCTATATATCCTTTCCTACTTAAAGTGTCGGTGACCACATTGGCCTTTCCTTGATGATAATAGATTTCTCAATCATAGCCCTTGATCAATTTGACTAAAACTTCTACCTCGTGTCCAGTGTAGGTATACACTAAAAAATTTCCCAATTTCTCATAATTTAAACTATTTGTCCCTTTCAGTGCGAACCTTATCGCGATAATTCTAGATCATTATTAGGATGCCTTATGTCACGGTCCTTAAGCTGCGTAGACGTATTATTACACTTCACACTAAATCCTGTTTTTATCGTCGAGTATTGCTAACACCGGGTTGTTACTAATCTTACCTTTACCTTTTTGAAAATACTCTTCCTTGAATTCATACATGCTTGATCTTTCCCGAATTCACTAGTACATATCCCGATAATCTTTTATTGAAGGGTACATCACTAATCACGTTGGTATCTAAATTATCGTTCTTCTATAACCATGCTAAGGATCCTTACGATAATAACTAAAGATGGTATTCCCTTTTTCTTAAAACAACTTACTCATCACGATGCTCCGATTGCACCATCATAGCACTAAGTTTTCAGTCTCATATTACAACAATCGGTTCTCAACTATACCTCTCTTTGTTTGGAAGGAAATTATCCTTGAAAGAATGATTTTCACGATATCAATGTAATTTAGACAATCTTAACAAGATTTCAAAATCTAATATCAGAAAAAATAATAAGCTCTGAATAAAAGAGTCACAACATTCAACAGATTTATAACTTGGAAGAACGAATACAACAAGGATTATCCTTCCATGTCCTTAGAATTTTATATTATGATATTATAGAGAATATCCCTTCAAATCAATGATTGTTGAATGATAATATCATACGAATAATACTCGTAAGATTTCCCAATTGAAAGAATACTTTTATTTTCAATTAAATGAAAGAATCTCGAATGAAATTATCAACCAAAGGTTAACCATTAAGGTCACAAAATGATGCTATTTCGAAAGAAGGAATTCTATTCAATGTGACAAATAAGGAAGTATATTGTTCTTCAATCACTTTATGATTTTAATTAGATATTTATTATATAAATGAAAGAATGGAATATTTCATGAACAAAATATTTCATAAAAGTGAATATGAATTCTCGTTTGAGTGGACGACCTAGTTAGGTCTCAATTAAATCATTCTTTAAAAATTTCATCAACAATTAATCATGCATATATAATGCATCGTGTAAAAACAATTGATTGGAAGTGGGACTAGAAAAATAATAACTAGTCCATATCAAGGAATATTATCAACCAGCTAAGAAAATGGCCAGCTCAATTGGTTTGGCACATAGCAACTAGCTAGGACAATTAGCTAAGTTTCCATCATATTAATTAAAATTTCGACTAGTTAGGACATTAACTAGTCGTTCATGAGAAAATATGCAACTAAGCATATTTCCTTTTTTTCTTAAAAATCTCAACATCTTATAGTACTGAAGAAATTTGTGGCTAACTTAATGCCACATCTGAAATAAAGAGTTTTCAAATTTGGGCCGAGAAAGACAATTATAACTCTGAATCGAGTGGTCTTGGAAACAGAACAATTGATAGCCTTTCTATAACGACTCGTGTATTTTTATTTTTATTTTATACTTGGAAGTGTAATAAAAGTTTAAGTAAATAAATAAAAGGTGTGTATTGATTTTGGCAGCGATTATTGATTGTTATTTAATTAATTATGATTTGTTGATATGTGGGATTGGAATTATGTGATTTATTGGTGAGTTATGTGATTTTATTTTAAGAGTGATTTTATTGTAATTTTAATTCCATAAATATTTGGGTTGTCTTTAAAATTGGTTTTCTAATTTTATAATTTCAATAATTATTTTTAGGACTTTATAAAATTGAGAAATCAATATTTCATTAATTATTCATTTTAAATGATTTTCTGAGTGTGTTAAATGCTAAAATCCATATTTAATTATGGGAATCTTTAAAAATTATGAAACTTATATTTTATTAAGTTCTTATTATTTTGAGAATTTTAAAATTATTTTGGAAATTTTCGGAAGTCGTTTTAACCGAGCATTGATTCATTTATTTGTTAAAAACAGGTATAAATTATGTTTTAAAAATTAGTTTAAAATTTCGTAAGTTATATTTTAATTATTTCGGAGTATATCGAATCTTTTTGGATTGGTTGGAATCTATTCCAATATGTTATCAATATTACTTGGTTCGTTAAAAGTGTAATGTCGAGATATAAACGGGGTTCCGGGGATTCAGAAGTCCGGATCAATAATAAACCAACACGTATCCCATTTTCACAGGACACGTGTTGGCTGCAGTTGTTTTCTTTTGTGCCATTTTAGTCTCTCTCTCTCGGTCTCAATCCCTCGCTCTCTCTCATCTCTGTCTCTCTCTCGCACTCCATCTCTCTCGTTCTCCCTCTTCTCTTCTCTCTTTCTCTTGATTATTTCCCTCCCTGTTTCCTGTTTTCTCTGTGTTTCGGCTTCCCTGTTCTGTCGCCGTTTCTGTTTTCCGGCTTGTTACTCCGGTAAGCCGCCACTTATTTTGGCTTAGCTGGTTCGATTCATATATATATGCATGTAAATGTGTACATGTTTATGTGTGTGTTGTGTTGTTGTGTTGTGTTGTGTGTATATGTTTGTGTGTGTGTGTGCTCTGCGCGGTGGCGCGTGCGTGTTGGCGTGGTTGCAGCCGTGTGCTGTGGCCGTGTGCGGTGTTTCTCTGTGGACTGAGCTTGCAGTTGGGCCGGATATTTCGGGCCTTAGTGATTGGGCCTATTTTTGCAGTTGGGTTTTTGTTGTTGGGCCTTGTTGGGCATTTTGGGTGTTGTTGGTTTGGACTGTGCAGATTTTTAATTTAATTCCTTTTATTGCAGGGAATTATTGATTAATATTCTTGATATTAATTTTTCGTGTTGGAATTAGTTTTAAAATAATCGGTATAATTTATTTGGGAACCCGTAATATATCGGGCGCCAATATATTGTGCCGCCGTTGACGATGAACTTCGGTGAGTCAACGGTGGACGGTGATGACGATGTTCAGAGTCCTAAATTCTATAAATAAATAAAATAAAATAATTATGTAAATTGTGTTTGGATTTAAATGACTAACTTTGATTGGTATTGGGTTGTGCGGAATAATGTTGTGGATTGTTGAGAATTGTTGACGTCGATTATAATCGACGGGTAGTCTTATAAATAAAGAAGTTGTTACCAAAATTTTCTAAAATATATTTGTAATCGTACATAATTATGTTTTACGTGTTATCCCTATTTATGCTCGTGAAATGTGATTACATGATTATGTGTATAATAATAATACGAGTCGAGTTGTCGGATTTGGGTTATTAGGATTTGAGGATATCAAGCATGTCGGTATAACTAATTAGGGTATTCTGTAATTGTAGATCCCAGTCGAGTTGTTCCAGGATCAAAGTCAGCGTGAAAGCTATTTAGGGTTTGTAAAGCGTTGCAAGGCAAGTACCCCTGACCATTCTTTTATGTTTCAGTGCATATGAATAGCTAAATGTTTAATCTCGTAATGGAACAGAAACGTTTTAAGTTATGTATCCCTTGTAGTTATAAAATCACTGTTTTCGAATTGTTTTAGGGAAAAGTAACTTCGAAAGGTACCTGTCTCAAATGAAATGATTTGCGAAACGGATTTTATATGTGTGCTGGTTAATTAAACGATTTTGAAAATGAGATAGGTACAAGTGTTTTGAAAACTGGATAAAATGGTCAGATATGGGATACATTGGGGTCAGAGTAGGCCTATTGAGGTGGCGTAAGAGGCTAATTCGGTTGCGCGCATTATAAAACCGATTAGTCCAGCAGGTCAGAGACCTAGCTAGTCTCTGAGTTCCGGAACAGGTAAATGGGATGGCAGTTAGAGCCATCTGGTGTTGATAGCCTGAACAGCTGTCTTTACATAACCGCTATGTATCTGATTGGGATTTGTGAATTATATGAAAGCATGATTGATTGATACAGCGGTTTTATAAAATGGTTAGCATGCTAAAATTGGACTCTGGTATTACGCAGCACACTACTATGTTGTTTTCACAAAGCATGCTAATTAGTGATATCCAGTTACTTTGATTATCATTATGAAATGTTGATATTATGATTATAGATCTGTTCCCATTATTGTTACATTCCTATTTTAATCTGTTATTCATATTTGGTACTGCTGAGCGATTAAGCTCACCCTTGCAAACTGTTATGTATATTTCGCAGATTCCTAGAAGATCAGTCAGACCGACCTATGTTCCCGCCCCTTCTGGACCTGGCTCCTCTGAGGTAGTTAGTATCAGACCATGAGGTCTGAGGAGTTGCTGAATCAAGTTAGTGTGTCTTAGATATTGAGTAAAGAGTTTGTAATAGTGAAAACCGGAATTATACTTGAACCTGGATCGGATCTTTGTTCGGGGTCAAGTTAGTATATTTTATTAATAATTCTGTTGTTTATATTTTTAGTAATTGTGATTAGTGACGTCAACTCCTGGCCCCGGGGTTGAAGCTGTAACAGTTGGTATCAGAGCTACAGGTTCAAGTCCCCGATTCAGGTTAGGGATTGTGTCGTGTAGGTGATAATGTGAGTCTTTAAGTGTAAGTCAGCAACTCATATAGAGGAGCAGACCTTTAGAGTCAGTCGAGGGTTCCAACGGCGTTACCCTGACACCTATTAAATGTTTTGATGGAATTGCCTTGACCTGGTTGTGTCTTGTCTATATATTATTATGTTGACAGTGGCCTATTGCGATTTCGAGCTCTCCATCTCGGGAGAATCCTTCAGATTCGGATAGCTCAGATTCGGAGAGACCCCTTGATGTTGTTACCGAGGAGACCCCTATGCCTCCTCCCCCAGTTCCTTCTTTTATGCCTCGAGACATCCCTGGATCTGGTCCTCATCCCCGTTGGGTACGTAGGTCTGTGTCTGCTGTCAGGGATTTCCCTCCCGGCTGCGGTCCCAGTTCTTCCATGATGAGATCTCCGGTACCTCCTGTGGCCCCTAGTGGTACTTCTTCAACGATCCCTTATCATGTCCATAGGGCGGTGAATACTTCCTTTATCAGAGATCAGAGTCCAGAGTTTGCTGCCCAGTTGGACCAGGTACCTATTGCACCATTTCAGGGTATTTCTGCCCCTTCCCCTGAGGTGCGAGCCCGTATGAGAGCATTGACCTAGATGGATGTAGAGAGGGCTAGATCTGTTGACCGTTTCATTAGCTCAGAGTTCAGAGCAGTGCAGTATCAGGACTTAGTGAACTGGCTAGTGTTTGAGCTAGGTTCCATTGGTGGAAGTGGTAGTGGCTAAACAGAGCTGCTATAGAGGGATGCAGACCTCAGAATTGACATTCAGGAGTTCTGCAGTTGTTTACTTTGTATATGTACATTATGTTGTGATAGGTTGTAGTAGGCGAGGCTGTTATGACAGCCAATTTTGGTGTGTATTCGGATGGTTCTTTGTAGTTGGATTTTCAGTTGTACTAGTTGGATTCTGTTGGTTACTGTAGTTCAGCTGCTTTATATTATTGTTAAATTTTTATATATTGTGTGTTGCTATTATTGTTGTTATTATTATTGTTGTTTCTGTTGCTGGCATTTTTAGATTATAATCATTCACTCAGGACGGATGCAATTATAATGGGGGATGAGAATATTGTCTTAGTGGCAACGCTCTCCTGATGCATAAATATTAACTGCTGGAGCAATCCATTTTCTTATATATGACTATTATGTTTCAGGAGATGCCACCAAAGAGAAATTTTCAGCCCAATAACGGATTTCCTGGGGATCCTTCCATGAGTGATTTGATGAACTTGTTGCATCACCAGACTGTACAGCTGGCCCAACAGCAACAACAATTCCAGCAACAGCAGCAACAATTGCAACAACAATAACAACAGCAACAGCAGCTCATACAGCAACAACAACAGCAAATCCAACAGCAGCAACTACAAATCCAACAGCAGCATGAGATGAGAGGGGCAAATCAAGGTGTCAGTTTTAAGTCTTTTCAAGCAGAGAAGCCCCCAGAGTTTAAAGGAGAGGTAGATCCTGTTGCTGCCAGGATATGGTTAAAGGAAATGGAAAAAGCGTTTGCGCTCACTAAGGTGAGTGAGGATTTAAAGACTGATTATGCTAGTTATTTTCTGAGGAATGATTCAAATTATTGGTGGGAATCTACGCGAGCCCTAGAAGGAGAAGGTCCAGTTCCCTAGGCCAGATTCACAGAATTGTTTTTGGAAAAATACTTTCCAGCCTGTCTCCAAAGTCAAATGGAGATGGAATTTTTTGAGCTGAAATAAGGAAATAGGAGTGTCACAGAATATGAAGCAAAGTTTACGGAGTTGGCCCGTATCACACCGGAATATGTGAGTTCAGAAGCCCAACGAGCAAAGCGGTTTCAACAAGGGTTGAAGCCAGAAATATGGAGTGGAGTTGTAGCCTTACAACTCAAGACTTATACCTCAGTAGTTCAGGCTGCCCTGGTGATAGAAAGTGATCAGAAATTAGCTGCAAAACAGCAGGGTGAGAAGAAAAGAAAATTTGAAAGTGGACCCGCTAGATCAGAATCAGTAATAGCGAATCGGAAGTTTCAGCGTTGGTTTGGAAGGAATGAGAATAAAAAGTTTAAAGGGCAGAACTTTCCCCAAGTTAAGACCGGTACAACATCAGTTAACTCTACCCCGACAAGGATGAGTAAGTCAGTGGTTGATTCTAAGACGTGTGGGAAAAAGCACAGGGGATAGTGCCGAGAGAATGTTAATTGTTTTAAGTGTGGACAAAAAGTTCACTATTCCATGGAGTGTAAGTCTGAGATTCAAGGAATTACTTGTTTTAGTTGCGGCAAAGTGGGACACATAGCCGGGAATTGCAAGTTAGTGACCCAATGTAATACGGGAAGGAGTGTGTCTCAAGGACCAGCAACCAGTACTGCGAGAGCTATGACTTTTAAGATGACCCAGAAGTTTCCAGTTCATGATTCCGATGTGGTTGCAGGTACGCTTACTTTAAATTCCGTACTCGTTAATGTTTTGTTTGATTCGGGATCTTTTATATCTGTGAATTGTGTGAATAAAATGCAATTAATGTTAGAAGACTTAGACGAACCTCTAACCATAGAAGTGGCTAGTAAAGATAAAGTACTTGTAAAATAATTTTGTCCTAGTTGTTCCCTAGAGATTTCGGGGTATATATTCCCTGTTGACTTAATACCCTTCGAGTTGGGAGACTTTGATGTTATTTTAGGTATGGATTGGTTGTCTCGATATAGGGCAAATATTGATTGTAAGAAAAAGAGAGTTGTTATGTACACCTCAGATAATAGAAGGATCGGTTATCAAGGGCAGAGGCAAGATAGGAAGTTTCTCTCAGTGATGCAAGCAAGAAGATTGCTGAGACAAGGATGTGAAGCGTACTTGGCTCATGTAGTGGATACGAAGAAAGAAACCCCTGTTTTGGATGAAATCCCTGTAGTAAGAGAATTTCCTGACATTTTTCCAGAAGAATTACCAGGATTGCCACTTGATCGTGAGATAGAGTTTTCCATTGATTTGATACCTGGAGCTGAACCAGTTTCTAAGACTCCATACAGAATGGCCCCGATGGAAATGAAAGAATTGGCTAAGCAACTTCAGGATTTATTGGATAAAGGAGTTATTCGACCCAGTATTTCCCCGTGGGGTGCTCTAGTGTTATTTGTGAAGAAAAAGGATGGAAGCATGAGATTGTGCATTTATTATAGAGAGTTAAATAATTTGACAATAAAGAATAAGTATCCATTGCCACGAATCGACGATTTGTTTGATCAGCTTAAGGGCGCATGTTACTTCTCAAAGATTGATTTAAGATCTGGCTACCACCAACTGAAGATAAAGCCGGAAGATATCCCCAAACTGCATTTCGAACAAGGTATGGCCATTATGAGTTTCTAGTGATGTCGTTTGGATTGACGAATGCGCCAGTAGCTTTCATGGATTTGATGAATAGGGTATATAAGGAATATTTGGATAAATTTGTTATTGTATTTATTGATGACATCCTCATATATTCGAAGAATCCAGAAGATCATGCAGTACATCTGCAGATTGCCCTTCAAAAGTTAAGAGAAAAGCAATTGTATGCTAAGTTTTCTAAGTGTGAGTTTTGGCTGACGAAAGTACAGTTCCTTGGTCACGTAATAAGTAAAGAAGGTATCAAAGTAGACCCGGTAAAGATTGAAGCCATATCAAAATTGGAGCAACCGAAGACACCAATGAAAATAAGAAGTTTTCTTGGATTAGCAGGATATTATCGAAGGTTTGTGAAATATTTCTCGAAGATTGCATCCCCACTAACCAAGTTGACCAAGAAGAATGAGAAGTTCGTTTGGACGGAAAAGTGTGAAGAGAGTTTCCAGGAGTTAAAACGAAGACTAGTGACGGCTCCAGTGTTAGCATTGCTAGATGAGACGGGAAGCTTTGTAATTTATAGTGATGCTTCTTTGAAAGGATTGGGATGTGTGTTAATGCAGCATGACAAAGTGATTGCGTATGCCTCCAGACAACTAAAGCCTCACGAGCAGAAATATCTGGTTCATAACCTTGAATTGGCGGCTATAGTATTTGCTTTAAAGTTATGGCGTCACTACTTGTATGGCGAGAAATGTGACATTTATACAGACCATAAGAGCCTGAAGTACATATTCACGCAGAAAGATCTGAACATGAGGCAGAGAAGGTGGTTGGAGTTGATTAAGGACTATGATTGTTCGATTAATTATCACTCAGGTAAAGCCAATGTAGTGGTTGATGCCTTAAGTAGGAAGGAAAGGCTGAATATGGTTAAGATTGCTGAGGAATTGGCACGAGACTTGGAAAGAATGGAAATTGAAGTTCGAGGATCTAACGGAAGTCAAGAACAACTATATGAAATTACTTTCCAGCCGACCTTGATGGAAAAGATTAGAAGATGTCAAGAAGGAGTTATGGAACAAGAGTTGGATACTTTGACAGGAGAAGAGTTGTGTACTCAAAAAGTTAGTCAAGGTTTATATAGGTTTTCGTCCAGAATTTGGATTCCTGATGTAACAGAGTTGAAGAACGAAGTACTGCAGGAAGCACATAACTCTAGGTTTTCTATCCACCCTGGTAGTACCAAGATGTACCAGGATTTGAAGAGAAATTTTTGGTGACCAGGAATGAAGAAAGATATTGCCAATTGGGTAAGTAAATGTCACGTGTGTCAGACGGTGAAAGCAGAGCATCAACGACCGAGTGAATTGTTACAACCTTTGGAGATTCCCCAATGGAAATGGGAAGACATTGTTATGGATTTTATAGTGGGATTGCCAAAGACGAGAGCGAATCATGATGCTATTTGGTTAATCCTTGATAGATTGACTAAGTCGGTGCATTTCCTTTCGATTAATGAGAGATATTCGTTGGAAAGGCTAGTGAAGTTATACTTGGATGAGATAGTTACCAAACATGGAGTTCCTGTTTCTATAGTGTCGGATCGAGACCCTAGATTTAATTCCAGGTTTTGGACTAAATTCCAAGAGTGCTTAGGAACGAAATTGAATATGAGCACCGCCTATCATCCTCAGATGGATGGCCAAAGTGAGAGGACGATTCAGACCATAGAGAATATGTTGAGAGTCTGTGTTTTAGATTTTAAAGGTAATTGGGATGAGCACCTACCTTTGATTGAATTCTCATACAATAACAGCTACCATGCCAGTATAGGGATGCCACCGTACGAAGCTCTGTATGGATGAAAGTGTAGATCACCGTTGTACTGGGATGAGGTAGGAGAAAAGAAAGTACTAGGCCCTGAATTGGTTCTGCAGACTAAGGATGCCATAGTGTTGATTCGGAAAAGGTTAGAAGCAGCTCAAGATAGACAAAGAAAATATGCAGATTTACATAGAAAAGACATGGACTTCGAGATAGGAGCTTTGGTGTTGCTAAAGGTATCACCTTGGAAAGGGTTAGTACGATTTGGTCAGAAGGGTAAACTTAGCCCTAGATTTATAGGACCCTTTGAGGTTTTGAAGAGAGTGGGAAATGTCGCTTATGAGATAGCGTTACCACCGCAGTGGCAGCACATTCATAATGTGTTCCACGTGTCTATGTTGAAGCCCTATGTCCCTAATTCAAATCAAATTATAGAATATGAACCGATTGAGCTTCAACCAGATTTGTCCTATATAGAACAACCGGTTCAAATCCTAGACCGTAAGGAACGAGTCCTTAGGAATAAGTCAATTCCTATAGTAAAAGTTCTGTGGAGAAATTCTCGAGTAGAAGAGTCTACTTGGGAATTAGAGTCAGACATGCTTGATAAATATCCTCATTTTTAGTTGAGTTAGATTCTGGGGACAGAATCTTTTTAAGGGGGAAAGGATATAACGACTCGTGTATTTTTATTTTTATTTTATACTTGGAAGTGTAATAAAAGTTTAAGTAAATAAATAAAAGGTGTGTATTGATTTTGGCAGCGATTATTGATTGTTATTTAATTAATTATGATTTGTTGATATGTGGGATTGGAATTATGTGATTTATTGGTGAGTTATGTGATTTTATTTTAAAAATGATTTTATTGTAATTTTAATTCCATAAATATTTGGGTTGTCTTTAAAATTGGTTTTCTAATTTTATAATTTCAATAATTATTTTTAGGACTTTATAAAATTGAGAAATCAATATTTCATTAATTATTCATTTTTAAATGATTATCTGATTGTGTTAAATGCTAAAATCCATATTTAATTATGGGAATCTTTAAAAATTATGAAACTTATATTTTATTAAGTTCGTATTATTTTGAGAATTTTAAAATTATTTTGGAAATTTTTGGAAGTCGTTTTAACCGCGCGTTGATTCGTTTATTTGTTAAAAACGGGTATAAATTGTGTTTTAAAAATTAGTTTAAAATTTCGAAAGTTATGTTTTAATTATTTCGGAGTATATCGAATCTTTTTGGATTGGTTGGAATCTATTCCAATATGTTATCAATTACTTGGTTCGTTAAAAGTATAATGTCGAGATATAAATGGGGTTCCGGGGATTCAGAAGTCCGGATTAATAATAAACCAACACGTATCCCATTTTCACAGGACACGTGTTGGCTGCAGTTATTTTCTTTTGTGCCATTTCAGTCTCTCTCTCTCTCTCTCGGTCTCAATCTCTCGCTCTCTCTCATCTCTGTCTCTCTCTCGCACTCCATCTCTCTCGTTCTCCCTCTTCTCTTCTCTCCTTCTCTTGATTATTTCCCTCCCCGTTTCCTGTTTTCTCTGTGTTTCGGCTGCCCTGTTCTGTCGCCGTTTCTGTTTTCCGGCTTGTTACTCCGGTGAGCCGCCGCTTATTTTGGCTTGGCTGGTTCGATTCATATATATATATGCATGTAAATGTGTACATGTTTATGTGCGTGTTGTGTTGTTTTGTGTTGTGTTGTGTGTATATGTTTATGTGTGTGTGTGCTCTGCGCGGTGGCGCGTGCGTGTTGGCATGGTTGCAGCCGTGTGCTGTGGCCGTGTGCAGTGTTTCTCTGTGGACTGGGCTTGCAGTTGGGCCGGACATTTCGGGCCTTACTGATTGGGCCTGTTTTTGCAGTTGGGTTTTTATTGTTGGGTCTTGTTGGGCTGTTTGGGTGTTGTTGGTTTGGACTGTGCAGATTTTTTATTTAATTCCTTTTATTGCAGGGAATTATTGATTAATATTCGTGATATTAATTTTTCGTGTTGGAATTAGTTTTAAAATAATCGGTATAATTTATTTGGGAACCCGTAATATATCGGGCGCCAATAAATTGTGTCGCCGTTGACGATGAACTTCGGTGAGTCAACGGTGGACGGTGATGACGATGTTTTGAGTCCTAAATTCTATAAATAAATAAAATAAAATAAATTTGTAAATTATGTTTGGATTTAAATAACTAAGTTTGATTGGTATTGGGTTGTGCGGAATAATGTTGTGGATTGTTGAGAATTGTTGACGTCGATTATAATCGACGGGTAGTCTTATAAATAAAGAAGTTGCTGCCAAAATTTTCTAAAATATATTTGTAATCGTACATAATTATGTTTTACGTGTTATCCCTATTTATGCTTGAGAAATGTGATTACATGATTATGTGTATACTAATAATACGAGTCGGGTTGTCGGATTTGGGTTATTAGGATTTGAGGATATCAAGCATGTTGGTATAACTAATTAGGGTATTCTGTAATTGTAGATCCCAGTCGAGTTGTTCCTGGATCAAAGTCAGCGTGAAAGCTATTTAGGGTTTGTAAAGCGTTGCAAGACAAGTACCCCTGACCATTCTTTTATGGTTCAGTGCATATGAATAGCTAAATGTTTAATCTCGTAATGGAACATAAATGTTTTAAATTACGTATCCCCTGTAGTTATAAAATCACTGTTTTCGAATTGTTTTGGGGAAAAGTAACTTCGAAAGGTACCTGTCTCAAATGAAATGATTTGCGAAACGGATTTTATATGTGTGCTAGTTAATTAAATGATTTTGAAAATGAGATAGGTAGAAGTGTTTTGAAAACTGGATAAAACGGTCAGATATGGGATACATTGGGGCCAGAGTAGGCCTATTGAGGTGGCATAAGAGGCTAATTCGGTTGCGCGCATTATAAAACCGATTAGTCCAGCAGGTGAGAGACCTAGCTAGTCTCTGAGTTCCGGAACAGGTAAATGGGATGGCAGTTAGAGCCATCTGGTGTTGATAGCCTGATCAGCTTTCTTCACATATTCGCTATGTATCTGATTTGGATTTGTGAATTATATGAAAGCATGATTGATTGATACAGCGGTTTTATAAAATGGTTAGCATGCTAAAATTGGACTCTGGTATTATGCAGCACACTACTATGTTATTTTCACAAAGCATGCTAATTAGTGATATCCAGTTACTTTGATTATCATTATGAAATGTTGATATTATGATTATAGCTCCGTTCCCATTATTGTTACATTACTATTTTAATCTGTTATTCATATTTGGTACTACTGAGCAATTATGCTCACCCTTGCAAACTGTTATGTATATTTCGCAGATGCCTAGAAGATCAGTCAGACCGACCTATGTTCCCACCCCTTCTGCACCTGGCTCCTCTGAGGTAGTTTGTATCAGACCATGAGGTCTGAGGAGTTACTGAATAAAGTTAGTGTGTCTTAGATATTGAGTAAAGAGTTTGTATTAGTGAAAACTGGAATTATACTTGAACCTGGATCGGATCTTGGTTCAGGGTCAAGTTAGTATATTTTATTAATAATTATGTTGTTTATATTTTTAGTAATTGTGATTAGTGACGTCAACTCCTGACCCCGGGGTTGAGGCTGTCACACATTCATCAATTATTTCTTGCCAATAAAATGGTACACTCAGAGGTTCCCTCGTTCACATACTTTATCAGATTCTCGAATAGAATTGAATTCGGAATACCAATATCAAATTGATACCCTTACTATGATTACAAAGTTCAATATACAATTTTATCCTAAGAAGAAGAAAAGGATTCCTGAGGAATTTGTTAAATATTTAAAATCTTGACTGAGAAGATTAAGTATGAAAAAAGAATCAAATAAAGATATTCATTATAAATATTCGTCGGTTAATTGAGGAAAATTTACTAAAAATTCCTCGGATAGTTGAAATAAGGTATAAATAACTCTGAGCTGAACAAGAAGATCATAATCTATGAATGAAGATCCATGGATTCAACTGAAAGAATTGAACAAGTCCTGATGCGGAGAAAGTCTATTCAAGTTGTTGGTCACATCGTAAGTTCAAAGTAGGGAACTAAAAGGATTTCCTGATATGACTTATCAAGGCAATACGAATGATCAACAGTTTGGAGGGAGTACCGTGACATTAAAGAACTCCAAATGACTTATCGAGAAGTCGGGAAAGCTACTAGAGAACTCAGAGAGATATCAACAAGTCAATTAAAGACATAAAGTTTGGAGATATCGACAAGTCATTTCCTCACTAGAGAACTCAAAATTATCAACAAGTCTACATTCATTAGAGAACTCTGAGTTATTGATAAGTCAAAGTCCACTAGAGAACTCAGAGATATTGATAAGTCAAAATTTACTAGAGAACTCTAAGTTGTCAACAAGTCAAAATGAAGACATGAAGCTGAGAGATCTCGACAAGCCAAAGTCTCATTCGAGAACTCTGAGACCTCTATAAATCAAATTCACTATGGAGTATTGGAGATCTCGATAAGCAAATATACTTATCGAGATGTCAAGTTCTCTATAGACCAAATGGAGATCTCGTGGTAAAATCTCAAAGTACAAAATTGCATATCAGTTCAATATCCAAGATTAACAACCAACAAACAATCCAAACAGATGGATTGACAAGTCTACAAAAAGCAGCTTGAAGGATGTGCAAGATCAATGGTGAAGATTAACTGACAAAGGAAGATCAAAGTTAACACATGATGCTAAGATATGTTAAGCCTGAAATAAAAGATATACTTTTCTATAAATGGAAATGACAAGTGACTATTTACTAAAGCTAATAATATGTCTTATTGTACACTGTGTAAATCAGCAGTTAACTGAATTATAAAGTTAACGCTGGTCCTTTAATCAGTAGTAACAATTCAGATAGAAAATCTTGTAACACTCTCAAGGAGAAGCTAAGCTCTTTATCAACAAAGAGCCTAGAAATTTTGTAGCAAAACATTCTTAATTTTAATATAAAATTCAGTGAGTTTTGAAGATCTGTGTTCTTTATTCTTGCAAGTTTAATTTTTGCATGAACACACTTTCACTACAAGATTCAACTTACTTTGTTCAGCCATACAAGATTCAAGAAAAGCTTAAAAATAGTAAAACACATTCACTCCCCCTCTGTGTGTTATTTATTTCCTAACAAGTGGTATCAGAGTAAAATCTGAAAGTAAACAGATTTAAGATCTTGGAAGAATGAATACACAGAAAATCAGTAGCATTAAAATTCCTACCTTTGACAAAGCTAACTACACTCTTTGGAAAAAGAAAATGTTGCTGTTTATCAGGATGGCCAATCCAATCTATATTCAGATTCTAAAAAATGGGCCCTTCATTTCTATGGTTAGAGTTGAAGAATCAATAGATGGTGATATGGTCATTCCATCTCATTATGCTCCAAAAGATCCTTCTGAGTATTCTGAGCCTGAAAAGGAGAAAGTTTCCCTGGATAGTGGCTTGCAATTGATATTGATTGAGTCACTTGACAATGTTATATACAATAACATTGCCAACTATGACACTGCCAAGCAAATATGGGAAAATATTGAAATACTCTGTGAGGGAACTGAGGAAGTTAGATCAAATCAAAGAAGGATACTGATTTCACAGTATGAAGGTTTCATGGCCAAGCCTAAGGAAAGTATAACATATGTGTTTGAAAGGTTCAACAAGCTAGTAAATGACTTGTAGCTCTATGAAAAATTCTATGAAGTTGAAGAGGTGAACTTGAAGTTCTTGTTCACTCTCCCTGATCATTTGGAACAGAATATCTTGGCAATCAGGGAAGGGAGAGACTTGAGCAGAATAACGCTGGAAGTTCCATATGGAATTCTTAAAACATATGAGCTAGAAATGATTCAAATGATATCATTGAGATCTAGTCAAGGACATGTTGTAGATGGCTCAAGTTCTTTAATTATTAATGAAATCCAAACATCAAATGTTGAGCCAAGATCTCAAACTTCAGCTGCCTCAACAAGTGAGCAAAGAACAAATGATTCACAGGAACAAGTCATTATGGAATTGGAAGAAGATGAGTTTTACACTCTTGATGAATTGGATGAGCTAGATCAGTCAATGGCCTCTTTGGCTAGAAATTTCTTTAACATTAGAGTAAAGAAGCTAAGATACTTCAAGGGTAAAGGACAGTCTTTCAACAAAGACAGTAGCTGGAAAGGAAAAGGGAAGTACACTTCTGACAGCAAGAATGGTTATGAAACTGGATCTGTTGACAGATCTAAGATAAGGTGCTTCAACTATAATGAACTAGGCCAATTTGCTACAAAATATAGGAAACCCAAGAAAGAAAAGAAAGACAAAACTTATCTTGAATTGGAAGCAAAGTATGAAGCTCTTCTGAAGAAATAGCAAAGCAAAGCTTATATTATAGAGGGTAAAAGTTGGGATGATTTTGATAATGATGAAGATGAAGAATTTGGGAATTATGCACTCATGGCCTTGGAGCAAGGAGAATCATCCTCATCTAAATCACAGGTACCAACTCTTACCACCATTGACTTAAGTCAATATAAGGAAACTGTAGAGAAGATGAGCACAGAAATGTTTCGCATACATACAAGTATGGTTGCTGCTAATGAAGAAGTGAGCAGACTGACAAAAATAAATGAGAAGCTTGAAAGTGAGAAGCAAGAAACTGAATTGTTGGTGGTGGAGCTTGAAGCTGTAAAACAAGAAAATGCTTATCACAAAAACAAGCTCAAGTGTGCAAATGAAATTGAAGCAATACTAAAGGAGAAGCTGGAAAAAAATGAGGTGAAGTTGAAGTTTTTCAAGAATGCATCTGAGTTAATTGGACAGTATCATGAGAAAAATAAACCACGTGCAAATATTGCTATTGGTCTTGACTATGATGCCTTAAACAGGAAGAAGAAAGAGACAGGTGACAAAGGAAAAGCAACAGTTAATGAAAATGTTCCAGCTATGCTGAAAAAGGTTGCATCACTTATGTTCAAGGCATGTGAAGTCAACTTTAGTGAAGAATAATTGATTATCAAACAAGAAATTTTTAATGAGGACAAAGAGAAGAAAATTGCAGAATCAACTCAGTCTTCCAATACTAAAGAGAAGCTCATGGACTAACAAAGTCCCAAGACACCTGTTAAAGAAACTAAAACTGAAGATGCAAGAAAGAAAAATAAAAATAGAAATGGGAAAATAGGGATAAACAAAAGCAACAATTTTGCTTATGTTGCAGATGCTCCAAGAAAGAAATGTAAAAAATGTGGCTCTGTGAATCACCTAACTCACCTTTGTAAAAAGGAAGTTAGCAAACCAACTGAAGGAGCCTGCAAATACAATGAAGCAAATGCAAATGATCCCTACTCCTTCTGTGACAAGTTTGACTGCATGCCTTGCAACTTGAAAGTGATGAAAAGTTGTCACAAACTAAGAGTAGACCTCAAAGAAACAAAAATTAGGTCTACAACAGAAAGGGAAAATGCTCAACACTCAATGAACTCTATTTTATCTAAAACTACTCATTCTACTTCTGCTAAATCAGTTAACAAGAAGAAAGTACCCAATACTGCTTGGGTTGCTAAACACACTTAAAAATCATTGTGTGCAGGGAAAGTGAACAAAGCCATCTAAATCATAGATAGTGGATGTTCCAGGTATATGACAGTTGATAGAGCCCTTCTATCACAGTTTGAGGAGAAAGCTGGACCTTTGGTGACCTTTGGAGACAACAACAAAGGATTCACAATGGGATATGCTAAAATTGTTTCTGAAAATGTTGTCATTGATGATGTAGCACTGGTAGCTGGTCTTGAAGTGAATCTTCTCAGTGTTAGCCAATTTGCAGACAAAGGCTTTGAATTTTTATTCAACAAAGAAGAATGCACTTTTATCAGCAAGAAAACTGGTGAAGATTCTCTGAAAGGAGCAAGGAAAGGAAGCTTGTTCGTTACAGACTTAGACTCAACAAATAAGGATGGAATTTGTTTCTTCTACACCAAGGCATCAGAAGAACAAAGCAAACTATGGCATAATAAATTATCTCATTTGAATTTCAAGACAATTAACACCTTGGTCAAAAAGGAGTTAGTAAGAGATATGCCTAAACTGGAGTTTGCTCAAGTTGAAGTTTGTGAAGCTTGTCAGAAAGGAAAACTGAAAAGATCAACTCACAAGTCAAAAACTGTGAATTTTATAAGTGTACCATTGCAACTTATTCACATGGACTTGTTTGGGCCATTAAATGTCTTATCAATTTCAAGGAACAAATATGCACTTGTGATGGTGGATGATTTCTCAAGATACACTTGGGTAGAGTTCATGCACTCTAAAGCTGAAACTCCACACATCCTAATTGAGCCCATCAAGAAGATAGAAAAATAGGCTGAAGATCACAACTGTGTAAAAAGTCTGAGAAGTGATAATGGAACAAAATTCATAAATGCAACATTGAATGAATTCTGCAAAAGTAAAGGCATTATTCAAGAATTCTCAGCTGCTAGAACACCTCAACAAAATGGAGTAGAAAGAAAGAACAAAACATTAGTTGAAGCTGCTAGAACAATGCTGCAGGATGCCAAGTTGCCAGCAAGTTTCTGGGAAGAGGCTGCTAACACTGCATGTTACACTCAGAACAAATATCTTATTAACAAGGCACATGGCAAATCACCTTACTCAATCATGTCTAAAAGAAATCCTACTGTAAAGCATCTTTATATGTTTGGAAGCAAGTGTTACATTTTGAAAGACAATTCTAAATATGTGGGAAAATTTGACTCAAAAGTCTTTGAAGCAATTTTTCAGGGATATTCACTGGAAAGAACAGCCTACAAAGTTTATGTGATTGACCAAAAGAAAATTATGGAGAGCACAGATGTGACTTTTGATGATGAAAAGCATCCAGGCTTGGAATGTCTTGATGATAATGAAGCTGAAACCCTTGTATTTGAAAACCTCAACATTTATAGTGATTCTGAAGGGGAAGATGTTGATACACAACAGAAGAAAAATGAGGATTCCACTGAACAAGAAAATCATGGAAATGGAAGCTCATCTCAAACACCTGAATTTGATAGCACAAACTCAGGGAGAGAAAGAAAAGAAGGATCTAGCAGTCATACCAACAATGAAGAAAGTGATGAAGGCACAAGTCAACAAACTCATACAAGAAAGTAGGATAGGAGTCATACTAGAGAAGCAATAATTGGTGATCCTACTGTTGGTGTGAGGACTAGAAGTGCAACTGCTAATAAGTGCCTACATGCATGTTTTATATCTCAAGTAGAGCCTAAGAAAATGGATGAAGCTCTATTGGATCCTGATTAGATATCTGCCATGCAGGAAGAGCTGAATTAGTTTGAAAGAAACAAAGTTTGGTAATTGGTTCCTGCACCAAAGAACAGAAGCATTATTGGAACAAAATGGGTGTTCAAAAATAAGATGGATGAAAATGGTATAGTTACCGGAAACAAAGCAAGGTTGGTTGCAAAAGGCTACTTACAAGAAGAAGAAATTGATTATGATGAAACTTTTGCTCCAGTTGCAAGACAATAAGGATTGTTCTTGCATTTACTGCACATTCAAATTTTAAAGTATATCAAATGGCTGTCAAAACTGCCTTCCTAAATGGTGAGTTAGAAGAAGAAGTGTATGTGCAACAGCCACCTGGCTTTGAAGACCCAGAATTTCCAAAGTTTGTGTACAAGTTACTCAAAGCTCTATATGGACTAAAATAGGCACCTAGAGCTTGGTATGACACACTGTCAAAATTCCTACTGAACCATGGTTTTACTAGAGGTACTATAGACAAGACTCTCTTCTACAAGAAACATGGTTAGGATATGATCCTAGTTCAGATCTATGTGGATGATATCATCTTTGGTGTTACAAATGAGAAGCTTTACCAAAGATTCTCCAAGCTAATGCAAAGTGAATATGAAATGAGTATGATGGGGGAACTGAGTTACTTTCTTGGACTTCAAGTCAGTCAAAGAAGTGATGGTATCTTCATCACCCAAAC
Organism: Apium graveolens; assembly: GCF_009905375.1. Taxonomy (NCBI): domain Eukaryota; kingdom Viridiplantae; phylum Streptophyta; class Magnoliopsida; order Apiales; family Apiaceae; genus Apium; species Apium graveolens. The sequence continues at coordinate 167,472,002 of NC_133651.1, forward strand.
TAAGTATGTCAAGGATTTATTGAAAAAGTTTGGTATGGTTGATTGTTCACCTGCATCTACACCTATGTCTACTGCAACAAAGTTGGATGAAGATAAAAAGGGTAAGAGTGTAGATATCTCAAGCTATAGAGGGATGATTAGATCATTGCTTTACTTAACTGCAAGTAGACCACACATCATGTTTGCTACATATCTGTGTGCAAGATTTCAAGCCAATCCAAAAGAATCACATTTGATGGTTGTGAAGAGGATTTTCAGATATTTGAAGTGAACTCCAAACTTGGGATTATGGTATCCTAAGAAAATTTGTTTTGAAGCTGTTGAATACACAGATGCATATTTTGCTGGATGCAGGGTTGACAGGAAAAGTACTAGTGGAAGTGTCAATTTCTTGGACAAAGACTTGTATCATGGTATAGCAAGAAACAATAATCTGTATCAACTTCTACAGGTGAGGCTGAATACATAGCTACAAGAAGTTATTGTGTTCAAGTGCTTTAGATTAGAAATCAACTAATGGACTATGGCCTAGTGTTACACAATATTCCTATCATGTGTGACAATACTAGTGTTATATCTATATTGGCTTATCCAGTTAATCATTCTAGAACAAAGCACATTGATATAAGGTACCATTTTATTAGAGAACATGCTACAAATGGTACCATTGAGCTCATTTTTGTTCCAACAGAAAAACAATTAGCTGACATTTTTACTAAACCTTTGGATGAAGCAACTTTCACTAGACTTGTAGGTGAAATTGGAATGCTTAATTCTTCATCCTAAGGCAAGAACTCAGCTAATGTTTTGCAGTAGATTAATTTCTAATAAATCAATCTTTATTTGATTTAATTGGAAATTAACTGAAATATGAATTATAAATATTTCAGAAATCTCTGCATATTTATTTTTCAGCATTCAACATTTAACTTGGAAATTTTCAAATTCTAAGTAAACTGCTTAGTTGTTGATCTACATTCTTAATATATGAAATTAACTCAAGGCCGAATTAAATTGATCAAAAGTATATAGAGAACTGATTTCTCGATAAGTCTAACTGACTTATCGACAAGTCATTTTAAAACTTCACGAGTGAGTTCTCGACAAGTCAATTTACTGAATTCTCGAATGACTTCTCGATAAGCTTAATTATGACTTATCGATAAGTCCTTGTAGAGTTCTCTATTAGTGTTTATTCACAGAGTTCTCTACAGGTATATTTTTTTTACTTATCAATAACTCGGAACTTAAATCATTTAATTTAATAAATTATTTTGGTAAAATACTTTTGGAAAATTTATTCTAATTTTATTTTGAATTTATTCAAATAAAAGTTGAAATTAATTCAGTCCATTTTTGGACAAACCGGGTATTTATTTGACATCTCAATAAGTCAATTTTTAGTTCTCTATAAGAGTAATTTAAAATGACTTCTCGATATGTACTTCATTTCATAAAATGACTTCTCGATAGACAAATTTCAAACGTCTATTTTTGAGTTGTCAACAAGTCATTTGCTTTTACTATAAATACCCAGACTTCTCGATACATACACATACTTACAATTTTCGAGATCTCAAGTGACCTAGCCTTTCAAGCAAAAACCGATTTCTCTCTCAGTTTTACTCCTTTCTCAAAAATATTTCTTACCCATTCATTCTCATCAATCAACAATGGCCCAAAATGTTGCAAGAGCCTCTATTCCTGATAAAGGAAACAATTATCTCGCCTTTACTGATGCTAACCAAGCCCCTGACAGTTTCAAGGGGTTTGTGAAAATTTTGGCTGAGTCTTATCTTGCAGGAGCTTTGACTGCAAATCATGTCATGTATTTGGATGTTCTGCATGAATTTTGGACTACAGCAGTAGTGAGAACTGATATGAATGACAACTCTCTCTCTATTGTAGTGACATGCACAATTGGAGGACAACATATAGAATTCAATGATCAAGATGTGAATAGAGCTTTGGGGCTGCCAACTGAGATTCTGGTGGAGGTCCCAACTCCTGATGAGCTGACTGAGTTTATGGACTTCATCAATTATGGTGGAAGAATCAGTATGTTAAGCTTAAACAGGACCAATCTAAGGAAGGAGTGGTCTTTTATCTTTGATTCAGTGGTGAGGGCCTTCACTTGCAGGAAAACAGGGTATGACAACATCTCAAGTGTTGTGCAAAAGCTGGTGTATTCAATTACCCACAACAGACACTTGAATGTTGGTCTGCTGATCCTGGAAGAACTTGCAACCAGGCTAACAATGCCCCTGTCAGCTAGAGGTAAGGAAATTTTATTTCCTATATTTATCATGTCAACTTTAAATCATAAAGTAGCATACATACATCTATTGAACGGTATAGATAGCACAAAAATAGGCAACTATAAGAAAGTGTCCAAATTAATATGTGGCTCACTTACTACAAAGAATAAGGTAAATGTAAGTCTGAAAATCACTCCATTCATGTTGGGGAGGTTTATGACATACCCTTACCCTATGTCTGACATGAGATCTAATATACAATCTAGCACAGCTATGATCCTTGAACCTGTGGAAGTACTGTTAGTGTTTGTGCCCTAGAGACAACACTATGATATTTTAGTTTAAGATATTAGGATTATTAATATTTATGTTCAATTGATTATTCCCTTTATAATTTATTAATTCTTAATTTACTGTGATATAAATGTTAGATTAATAAATGTTCTAGAAATATGATATGCAATTCTATATCTCTATGTACGTGACTTAGAAATGAGATTATAAGAATAGTATCAATATTCCTAAAGGTCCCTAGTCGAGTATTATTATTAAGGGACAATAATAATGCATTAAGACTAGTGTGTTTGTAGACTGATGATCACATCTCATTGATCATATGTATAGTGATACTAAAGTCAAAGACACGGGCATATGTATATGTACATGGTGCTGGACAGACCCAATGTGAGATTCTACATGTCTATTGTGTTATAAGTAATTATCACAATGATAATGATGTAATGGTCCTAGGACCTGAAGTCAATATATTTCTATACAAGAATTAATATACATTGATTCCATTTTAAGTTATCCTTGACCACGTAATGATAAAAGTGGACATTGGGTATATTATGAATCGTATGAGAAATATGAATGATCTAGATGGGATTTAACCCTCCTATTTTAGGAGTGGTATTATTGGCCTCTTGTTTGAGCTAGACTATGAAATGTATGGGCATACTCAAATGTTGATTTGATATGATAGTCTACTCATTGATCAAGGAAACCTGGATTAAACATTGATGAGGATGACACATTACATGCCTCTAGTTTAATCTATAATATTTGGTTAAAGGGATTATATTACATTGTACATTATTCACGAAAGGTTTAATCGATCACCGATTTAATTATTATTACTTGGGTAGCAATGATGTATTACTAGATGTCGCTCATTGTTTACGATTTTAAATTAGATTTAAAATTCATTTCCAACGTAATAATAACCTATAGGGTCACACATTAAGAATGCTTGAAGGATTATTTAATTTAAATTAGATTTAAATTATATTAAAGTAATTCGAATTATTTATAATATTAATTAAGTATCACTTAATTAATTAGATAAATATTGATATTCAAATTTACTAATATTAATTATGAAATTTATTTGTTAAATAATTAAGTGAGACTTAATTATAATACAAATAGGAATTTTGAATTAATAATTACCCCGAATCAGTTAAGAGTTATAATTCGTTTTTCTACTCTCTATATAATATCTCTTGTGTGGCTGATTTTGCAAGCAAGACTTTTACAAAAACCCTAGCCACCAAGAGAAAAGATGGAGAGAGCAAGAAGAAACGAGTTTGTGCTAGTACACATCCAATCCTTGAGTTCAAGCATTCGTGTGGATACCGATAGAGTGTAGATCGCGAGAGCGAGATGCGTGGTGATTGAACAAGCTTTGGATCTCCATTTGTCAACCAATTTGTAAAGCTTCTTAAGGTAAACAATCTGATCTACTGATTAAATATCTATTTTTCTAATGGATCCTGGGGTGGGTTTGGATAATTCTGCTTTTTCACATTTTTTAATTACTGTTTTCGTTGCGTTTATGTGCTCGAAACCCAACAATGACATCAGAGCTACTTGTGAAAAGTGTTTAATTCATTTATGTGTTTATTGGTTTTATGATGATAACATGTATACAATATTCCATGACTGTTATGTATGTGATTTTGTATGTTTTACATGTTGTTATATTTATATATGCGTATGTATATATATGTTTTGAATATATAATATTCATGAGAGTTGTATTATCATATGATGACTATATAATCTGTATATATACTGATATATACTTGTTTGTGTTTATTCTTATTATAAGAATCATATTTGATACGATTCTAAGTCGGATGCAGCGGATTTGCTGAAATCTGTGTCTGGTGTCCGATTTTGGTGAACGAATACGCTATTTCATATGGATTCAAGCGTCTGAACGTAACAATCCCTGTAATCAGATTTAATTTTTTTAGGTGTTTGACGTCGTTTAGGCTCTGTAATCTGCGATATAATGTTATCAGATTTAATTGCGAATTTTCTAATTTTTTTAATATTTGTTTTTATGATTAGATTATGATGGGTATGATATGTTAAGATCAGATTATGTGTTTTAAAATGTTATTTTGTGCTAATTGAGCATGGTGGATGGTTATGGATTATGACCTTAGGTTAATGGTTTTGGTTTTTCAAATACGGCTTGCATGTCATTTAATCTTGTAATTATTAAATCTCGAATGTAACTCGAGTTCTCTTTTTAAGTTCATTAGATTAGTTTTCATATTTCATTCTTGTAATGTACATGAAGATTTGAAGATCAAGGATAATCCCACACGGAGGCCATCCAAGGAAGCAATACAAGAAAGAAGACATGTAATAATTAGCTTGTATTTATTTTCCACCTTAGATTGACCTAGATCTTTGTCATTAGCTTGATAAAGATTACATAGGATGAAGCCATAACCAACCACGTTTATTTATTGCACTTTACATATATATATGTGCATATGATGAATGTATGTGTAGAGTAGTTTCTAAAGATGCATGCTTAATTAGATTAAGGATGTATGTATTAGATACGACACCCATGCCATGCTTTCTAAACAAAATAAAATCTGTAATGACTCAAGATTTTAAAATGAAAAAATGATTATGAGATTCTCGTGTTTATGAAACACGGAATAAAATACAAATTTTCTTTATTTCTGACATGGGGCGATTTTGTCAAAAGCGAGCTCTTTGAACTTTTAAGGTTGTGGGTTTAAGCGAGACCGTGCGACTCCCTCACTACCTGGAAATCAAACCATTGACGAATATTGATTTGAAGTATTTTATTGAAGGAAAAATTGGGAATCTCTTTATGATGGCATCATGATCATTTTGAAATTAACAAAACCCTAAAGTTAATATTAAGTTGATCAGATGCCTTCCAATGAGTCCAATGCGTTAACCCCTAGATCGACCAGGAGTGGGTTCGCCAAAGCGAAGTACTCTTATCTATCGTGGGAGATGCGTTGAAATATATTGATACTTTTTGACTTTTGGGTTTGACTTAACTAAGTTATCATAATAGGATTTTGAACTTAGAGACATAGAGTTTGGCGAGATTTATTAGATAAATATGAACAAATATTGTTCCACCAAGCTATCCAGGAGTTATATTGTTGATATAATTGACAAATGTTGTCTACCTAAATAATTATGTTTTAGGAGAAAAGCCAAAGCTGACCTAACGCATGGTGAAATATGGATCTTGGTTCACTAGAAAGGATATAGAAGATGTTCTTTCCGAAGTAATATTTAGGTCTATTGATTTAATAAAAATAGTGGGAGATATATAGTGTGTATATATATGAATAATCACTTGAACATAATTTAATGATCATCTGTAGACTAAGTCATTTTATGCATTTTAATATTGTAGATATCAAATGACAAATAACACAAATAACTTCTATATGTAATAGTCCTTGAGAAGGACAATTTCCACAATTGACACGAGAACTTGAAGATTGTCCTCAGGTTCAAGGATGTCACTCAAACCCCTCCCTTATTTCTTCTAGCTGAGAATGAAACATGTGCTGAACAAAAAGCTTATTGTAACACCCCCAAATCCGGGGTCGGGGATCCGGGTTGTCACGAGTTCCATTTCCCTTAATAACACCCAATCTTAATAAATAACCAACTACTGCGTACTGTAACCCCACAATAAACACACACAACATAAGTTATAGTCTCAGAGATGAATACCAAAATAACATAAGTCATTTTATTCTTTAGGAAAATAAAGAATATTATTTAATAAAATAAGCAGAGCCATAAGTCCTCGAATGAATATTCAAAATAATATTTATTAAATAAAATAAGCAGAGTCATAAGTCCTCGAATGAATATTCAAAATAATATTCATTAAATAAAATAACCGGAGTCATAAGTCCTCGAATGAATATTCAAAATAATATTCATAAAATAAAATAAACGGAGTCATAATTCCTTGAATGAATATTCAGACTAATATTCATTTATTAATAGAAATAAAATAAGTTTCATAATTAGAAACTCTATTCAATAATTAAACTAGTTTTTGATCGCAATAGGAATCTAAATGAATATTCAAAAAATAATATTCACTTATAATATAAAACTATCGAATAAACATTATTCGATTAATAGTTTTGAAAACTATTTATATATATATATATAATTTACTCGGGAACACTGCCTCCCGGTTTAAAAAAATGTTAACCTTTGGGTCCCCAATACTAAGGGTATACGCAACTACTGCTTATTTCTAGCATAGGTATTATGCAGTTTATAAGCATTTGAATTGATAATAAAATATCAAGATTTCACAACATGCATATATATACCATATCAACATGCTCCAATTTATCGCAAGATTTGTTAATAACAACCATGCACTTATCTCAAGATAATGCATCAATATATTTACATCACAACAACAGTATAATGGGTAGAAAACTTGCCTGAGTGTTCCGGGGTAGAGTTAAGCTTAGAGTGGGTCCGGTAATCTATGAACAACAACATAATCCGGAATTAGACCACGGTCGGTTAAGAAACTAGTCAAAACTCACTCATATGCTAACGGTCGCTAACGGTCGCTTAAACGCTTAACGATTTGTATTAATCGCTCACGTACCCTCGGCTCCACTAATTTTAATAAAATAAAAGTTATGAATATTACGGCAACTCTTTCGCGAGTACTTAACCAACTGCCTAGATCACCTTACATAATTGTTTCATACTCCAATTAGTCATTTAAGGACCTTAACCAAGGTTTCAAAGTAAAGTGAGGGGTAATGGTTCGCTCACGAAATGTTGTTACTTAAAACGGTCGTTTCTCCTAAACCGTACATCGGATCTAAGCGAACCACATACCAAAACGAAGCCTACGACATGATCTAGCTAAACATTGTAAAGTTCAGAATCGTACAGTGAGTTAATGGGTCATAAAGTTAAGCACAGAAACAGTTAAGGAAAATCGGGCATTACGACGGCTATGTTTACGCGATTCCCCAAATAATTACCACTCTAAATCCTCATCAATTCACTCCCATCCTCCAACAATCGATAACGCAAAAAATACAACTTAAACCACTGAAAAATCAGTCCATACTCCAAGGTTTTACCAACTCATTCAATCACTACAAATTCACCATTCAAAATCAACACAACTTCACAAAAATCACTACTAAGCGTGGATCTAACTATACATTTACCAATTCATCTAAAAACTTAAACAATCAAGCTTAGTACTAAAGGTTAAGAAGTTTTTATACCTTGATCTAGGTTGCCTTAAAACCTTGATCAATCCTTATACAAGCTTGGATCTCACAAACGATCAAGAAAACACAAAGTTAGATTTTGAAGTTTCTAAAATTATGATATAAAAAACTGTAAATATTAAGGTCTTACCAAGATTATTTGGACGAGACTTGTGAACAATAGATGTAGGCCATCTCAATACCTTTCCAACGAGCTATAGAACACAATATTTAAGTGAGTATTGAAGGAGATATGGCAGTTTGAAGTTTCTGGTATCATTTTGGCCGAGAGCAAAATGATGAAATATAATAACCCCAAAATTTTTGAACTTCTGTAACCCTTATGAATAGTGTTTTTGCTGATTATGCTGAATAAGAAAACTTTTCATGCCACACTATGTAGGGGTTCTTTTATTGATATTCTGAGATCTTATTAGCACTCTATATGGTATATAAGTGTATGTAAAGATCGTCAGAATCCAAATTCGGACACTTTGATTTTTCCCGAAAATCCACGAGATACAGAAAGAATTGAGTATAAGGTAACAGGATTAAAAGGATTTTAATTCAAGGATTATAAGAGAAGATCATAAAAGGAATATAATGTATTGAGAAAGGTTAAGGGAACCTAAGTAATAAGATCCCGGGTATGATCCCTCAAACGTTAAACGAGAACGAAAGTTAAGCGAACCGTATAACAGATCAGCGGTCATTAGGCAAGTAATTAGGAGTTAATCAAAGAGGTTAGTGATGATGATGTCATCAAACCAATAAGAAGAGGACAAGCATGGGAAGATGACATAAGAATGATGACCTAAGCATGACAAAAAGAAGTGTGTTGTTGGTTGATTGTGAACCAAACAAAATTTACCATGGTTAAAAGGTAATTTAGCAAAACAAAAGGCAAAACAACCAACAAAACAATTCATAACACAAAAACACAAAGTTGACCTTCATTTCCAACAAGAAGCTCTCGGCTTCTTCCTTTTTTTCAAAGAAGAAAATTCAAAATCCAAGATCCAAGCATTATTAAATTGCAAGGTAATTATCCAAGGTTCCTTATGATTAGTTATGGCTATCCTAGGAGTTTAAGCTCCAAATTCCTTCACAATCTCTTTTAATAAATCATTTAAGAAGAGAGTGAATAGTGTTTTCAAGAAATTTAAATTGTTTGATCTTGTGTTTTTGGTTAGATTAAGCTTTGGTAAGGACTTTCAAGGGTGATTCCAAGCTCCTTAGTTACTTTTACTCACCAAGGAAGGTATATTCTCATACCCTAGCCCTACTTTTGTATATTTAGAGTTTTTGTGTTTGGTATGGTTCATGAGAAGCATGATTCTTGTAGACTTAGAGTGTGGTTGGTTTTGTAATGAGTTTGGAGTTGTAAATCTTGGATTATTGGTTAATGAACTTAAGAATAGTTTTAGTTCATGTTTGAGAATAATATAAATTGGAGAACTTGAGATGTTGGGGCTGTTTTAGTATTGTATGGATGGAGTTTGGTTGTATGGTTGATTTGTGGTTGATTTGTGGTTGATTTGGAGTAGGATAAAATTTGGTAATCGCGTAAACATAGCCGTCGTAATGCCCGATTTACTTTAGACTGTTTTTGTTCTTAACATCAGGACCCGAGAACTTACTGTTAGGTTTTGACCATTGCCATGATTAGATATTTCATGTTACGAGCTTCATTTTGATATGTGGTTCGCTTGAATCCGATGTACGGTTTAGGAGAAACGACCGTTTTAAGTAACGGCATTTCGAGAACGAACCATTACCCCTCGCCTTACTTTGAAACATTGGTTAAGAACCTTAAATGACTAATTGGATTATGAAACAATTAAGTAAAGTGTATTAGGCAGTTGGTAAGGTACTCGCGAAAGAATCGCCTTAAAACTCTTAATGGTTAATTGATTAAAAATGGTGGAGCCGAGGGTACTCGAGCGACTTAAGTGAATCGTTAAGCGCAAAAGTGAACGTTAAGGTCTAATTGGTTAAAGTATAGATTCTTAAGCGACTTTGATTTAATTCCAACTTATATGTTGTTTATAGGTTACCAGACTCGTCCCAAGCCATTTATCACCCTCAGTCGCCCAGGCAAGTTTTCTACCCGTTATACTGTTGTTGTGATGTAAATATATGTATATGCATTATCTTGTGATAGATGCATGATTGTTATTAGCAAATTTTGCGATATATTAGAGCATGCTGATATGGTATATATGCATGTCTGTTTCGTAATCTTGATATCTAATTGTTGATTCAAATACTTATAAGTTGCATAATACCTATGTTAGAGATAAGCAGTAGTTGTGTATACCCTTAGTATAGGTGACCCAAAGGTGAACATTTTTCTAAACCGGGAGTCGATGTTCCCGAGTATAATATATATATTTTTTCATATATATATGGATATAGTTTTCAAAACTATTAATCGAATAAGGTTTATTTGATAACTTTATTTTATTCAATGAATATAATTTTGGATATTCATTTGAGGACTTATGACTCCGTTTATTTTATTTAATGAATATTACTTTGAATATTCATTCGAGGACTTATGACTCCGCTTATTTACTAAATAATATTCTTTATTTTATTAAAGAATAATGTTTCGATAATCAAACTTATTTTCGATTATTCAAATAAATATCATACTTTCGTATAAGTATATCTTTGGTTATTTAATATTCATTTCAAGTATGAGTTTTAAAACTTCTACTTCAATTATTTTTATTAAGATTATTCTTTATGGGAATATTATTTAAATAATAATATTCAGATATTTTCTAAATATATTGGGACTGATTTATTTTATTAAATCAGCATTACTCCAAACATTCTTAAAAATGTTTTCGAGTTTTCAAAATGATTTTAAAAGTTAGAGCGGATCCCAAAACTTATTTTTATATTTAAGATCTTCCTTTCAAAGGGGATTTAAATACTCGCTCAAAACCTGAGGGATCCGGCTCTGTGGTGTATTTATATTCGCAACAAAGTTGTTGTTTTGACAAATGAATTGATTACTTACCCAACGTTTGGGAAGTAAGCCCATCTAATTGAGTCGGCATAAGCGACATGCCGGGGTACGGTCTATCAAAGTGTAAGTGGCTGGGTGGCAGTCCATCAACGCGTAAGAGGCCGGTGGTGGTCCAACACAAGGTCCTAATGAGGCCAGGGTGATGACCGATGGGGGATTCATCCATCTACTAGTAGAAAATGTTACTTATTGGTATCTTTGTCTGATCAACATGATATCGGGTTTATGCCAAAATTCTTTTCTTTCCAAAATTCATTGAATATTGCAAACTCTGTTCATACTTTACATAACAGAGGTTTCCAGGAAATGGATAAGAGATATATATGTGGATATATATATCGGGACTTAATGAAGTACCTCGTAACTTCATTTCATTCAATAATATTTCAAAGACTTAATCTATTCAAGTCTTAACTTGTGGTCTCATCTATGGGATGAACTTTTGAAACTTATTATACTTTGAACAGTGGTAGTTCAAGTAGTTTTCTAAAAATGGTATAAGTATAGTGGAGTAATTGGTAACTTCATCTCTCTTTAAGCTTATATCCAGTAAGTAATTACCTTACACTTGATAAAGGATTCTAGTAAGTTATCCATTTAGATACTTGCATTATTGTTTACACTATATATTATCTTGCGAGCTGTAATGCTCACTCTTGCTTCATTTCTTCATCACACAACAATAGTTAGGAAAGATGGCCAGACTCAGCACAAGCGCGTGGGAAGCGTCCCGCATCTTCCCATTGATATTGTAGCTGCTATAGCTGGAGAGGTAGATCTATTTGTAGATCAGGCATTCTACTTTTGGGAATCAATTATGTATAATTATAACTTGTGGCAGATAATGGCAATTAACTGTAAACTTATCAAGTAATCATTTTGGGTTGTAATAACTTTTAAATTGTGGATTGAAGGACTTGTACTTATTTCAATTTCATCTCTGAGACTATAACTTGTGGTGTGTGTGTATATTGTGGGGTCACAGTACGCAATAGATGATTGCTTATTAAGAATTAGGTGTTATTAAGGGAAATGGAACTCGTGACAACCCGGATCCCCGACCCCGGATTTGGGGGCGTTACATGAAATGAAAAAAAATGAAAAAGCTTCTTTGATATCCTTGCATAAATATCTTCTCCCTTGATGACATCATCCATTATACATCACTTTATTTCCATGTGTCAATCCCTTGTGGTTTGATGATATCATAATCCTTGGCTTCTTGTTCAAGCTTTTCTCTTGGTCACTTATTTATTTTACGGTTCGCTTAACTCTTGTTCTCGTTAATAGTTTGAGGGATCATATTCGGGATCTTATTACTTGGGCTTCCCTGAACCTTTATTAATATCTTATATTCCTTTAATGATCCTCTGCTATAATTCTTAAATAAAAATCTATAACGACCCGTGTATTTTCGAATTATTTAAATATGTTATTATTTTGGAAATTATTAAATAAAATATGTGTATTAGTTTTGACCGCCATGTGTTATTTGATTATTATCTAGGTGTGATTTATGATGTACCGGGTTGTTCGCGTGATTAATTAAGGAATTGTATTGAATTGTTCCACTTTTAAAGTAGATTTAATGTAACTTTATTTGTATAAATATTTGAAGTGTCTCTAAAATTGTTTTTATGATTTTATAATTTCAATAATTATTTTTAGGATTTTATAAAATTGAGAAATCAATATTTTATTAATTATTTATTTTAAATGATTTTCTGAATGCTTTTATTTGTAAAATCCATATTTAATTCAAGAACTCTTCAAAAATTATGAAACTCATATTTATTTAAGTTGGGAATATTCCGGGAATTTTAAAATTATTTTGGAAATTTTCGGGATTAATTTCACCCGCGCGTTGTTTCATTTATTTGTTAAACGCGGGCATAAAGTGCATTTTAGAAATTATTTTAAAATTTTGAAATTTATGTTTTTATAAACTTCGGGATATTTGTAACCTTTTAAGGTGATTTTCGTAATTTTCTGAAGTTATTTTACGTGCACCTCGGTCCGTTAAATTTGAATTTCGAGATAAACCAGGTCTCAGAATCTTCGTAATTATCCAATAATACATGTGATTAAATTACAGGAATTGTACGACTAATTGTACTGTTATTTGTACTACATTGATTTGTACTGCAGAGATATAGAAAAAAAAAGAAAACAGACAAAAACGCAACACAGAGATCCTGTGTTTCTTCCCCTTTCATCTCCATCTCGGTTCTCTCTCTCGACCCTGTTAGTCTCCCTCTGCAATTCTTTCTCTTAATTAATAGTTCCCCAGTCTTTCTCCTCTTAATTCCTTTTTCCTTTCCTATGCCCGTGTTCTTCCCGGGTGTGCTGTGATTCTCTGCGTTTCCGGTGAAATTCCAGCCGCCTTATTCTGGTTGGTCATGATAGCTGCTGGTTCTCTTCTACTTATCGATATATATATATATATATATATATATATATATATATATATATATACTCCTATTTTATGTGTGTATCTGTCAGTATGGGGAGCCGCTTGTTGTGCTCACTGTTGCCGCTTGATTCCATTTTTTTCCGGTCGCGCGTGTGCGCGTGGGTCAGTGGTCTTATGAATTGATCTCTTTTTGCTGATATTTTAATTTCCCAGTTAATTTGTGCTGAAAATTATTTAATAATGTCGGGATTTAATTATATATATAGGGGAAATTCGCGTAGGAAGCCCGATATAAACGGGAACCCGCGAATTTTACCGCCGTCCGCAATGAATTTCAACGAGCGGACGGTGGACGATGATGATGTTTATCTGAATCCTAATATTTTAAAATGAATAAATTAATTCATGAAATTATGTTTAAAGCAAGAATTTGATTTTATATTAAAGTCGAGTACGTAATTTAGTGAATGAATTTGTAATTAAATTGATTGTTGAGTTGAACTGGAGATTGTTGTGTACTTGATTGTGGTTGGTTTGACATCGATTAATGTATCGACGGGTAGTCCGATAAACAGAGGAGACGCTGCTCGATTTCCGGGGAATTTACCTACAACAATATGGGCGTCTATCCAACGATTATCGGGACGTCGAATGGTATATAGATATATATGTGTTCTATATGAAACTTGGTTGCACGATGTGATAAATAATTTGCTAAAATCCATAACCCTGATTTTATAAAATTACAAGTATACGTATTTTCGGAAAACGAACACCAACCCGATTTCTCGAGGATGTGAACCCTGACTGTCGGGTGTGTTGTTATATTATAATAATCCATATAATTACGAGTCGAGTTTGAATATCGTTGGGTAAGAATTAGTATCGAGGATATGTCAAGCATACCTAGACGTCTAACGTAGGGCATTTCGACCCTGTAGGTTATAGTCAGGAACCTGAAAGTGGACGATGGACTAAAGATAACCTAGTGGTCAGTTGACGAGCTCAGTAGAGTTTCAACAGGAAGACCTGAGTGTTAAAGTCGAATCCAATGGGATCTAGTGGTTGGACGTTAGAGCCTGAGCAGCAGAGTCGGCTCAGAGTTGATCAGTAATAGTTGTAAAGCCTTGGAAGGCAAGTGTTTCTGAACTTTTCTTCAAGATATATTACCAATGTTTTCAAATTGTTTCATAACATGTGGCTATTATTAAACATAACTCCTGTTTTATAATACAAGTGATTTAAACTGTTTAACCTTGTACCCAGATTTTCTTGATTTTAACCCATAAGCCTTACTCTTTGTAAATCATCCTTTGTTGATCCTCAGACACCAAACCACACAGATATGATACTACTCCCCAAATGTTTAGCTACCAAACACGAAACACTGGAAGAATTTTTTTTTGAAAACACAGAAACTTTTATACTCCAACCATTCTTTATAACATCAAAGAACTATACCTTGAAAAATCAGCATTCATCTAACACCTGATCCTTTTACAAACTGAAAATCGTTTCCTACACATACCCTAATATACCCTTGAGATATCTATGAGTTTCCTTATGTTTTTATTCAGGTGTTTAACCATCCTTGATTATGATCTTGTTTTATCGAATTATATTGTTTATTGTATTGAACTGCTTTAGGATTGGATAGTTTTATATATGTGGACAAGGTTCGTGGTCAGACCATACCAATGGTCAAATTAGGCCAATGTGTGCCTTGGATCCAGTAATTAGAGCAGTGCTGTATGCTTGCTCGGGGTTAGTGCGTGACTGATCAGCAGCCTAACCTTGGTTTTTAAAACTTAAAATGAATATCCAATTCTAATGATTAGTTAAAAAGAAACTTGATTCATTTGAATTATCTCATTTGATCATTGTTGAACCTCAGTTATCGTTATTATGACTTGCTGAGCTAGTTAGCTCACTCTTGCGAATCATTTTATGTATTCTACAGTTAAGAAGGATATGGCTGATAGCAAGGTTTTCCCAGCTCAATATACGAGCTAGGATTCCAGATTGAGTTGGATCGAGCTAGCAGGAGCTTATTGCAGTAGCTAGATAGTAAGATTGTAAGGATAATTTTATTGTCAGTTGTAAGTTAAATTAGTGGGGATTTGGTACTTTGTAATAAAAGTTAAGGTTGTGGCTTGTTTCCATACTTTAAACTTTTGCGATCCGTGGTTATATAGAGCAGGGTCATTGCAGTTAATATTTCATATACAGGTTGATATGTTGTATTTGTGTTGTGGACCCCAGACTTCTGACCCGGGTTTGGAGGGCGCCACAGGTTGGTATCAGAGCTACAGGTTTTAAGTCACTGAAACAAGCCTAGATTGTCGGGATTGGGTAGAGGGTTTGGATTAGGATTAGGAAATAGAAAGCTAAGACGTCGTAAGGATGAGTGCGATGGTATAGTAGGTCTCCGGCACGATTCGTATTGCGATTCGGGATTCTCAGCTTGCGATGTGATTTCCAGACAACGGCAATGGCAGATCCTGATTTCCCTATATCATCTGATCGTTTGGAGCTTCTCATTCAAGGATCGTCATCTTCTTTCAGATTGGATTTGCACCTTGTTCCTCCACCAGCATTAATGGTACTACCTTCTGTTATAACGGTTGCACTTCTTCAAGCTATTCTACGCTAATTTTCTGCCTCTTGATGCGAGATTACCTATTCAAGAACTTCCATCTGTTTATTCTTGTTTTACTGGACATTCGACTGTGAGTGTATCTTTTTAGTTTACCTTATATCCTGTTCTATACCCCTAGTTTAGAACTTGTCCTATGAAGCGATTGTACCTACGAGGATGGATTCGAGAGCTACAGTAAATGGTGAGCGCTTGAGATATAAATAAAGGTGAGAAGAAGTTTAGAGAGAAGATTTAAGTGTTTCAGAGGATAGTTGTTATCGGGTTAAAAGAAGCCATTAGTGACTAAGCCACCCGTGAATAATTATGGGATGAATTAGATGAATTTTGAAAGACTTAGGGAGAAAGTTATAAATCTGGAATTTTTGGTGGAATTAAATGATGGTGTTATGATAAATGCGATATGTAAAGTAGTGATGTGATGTGATATGAGCAAATTTTGGTTCTATGAAATAGATTTGTTGATTATTGGATAGTCTGTTCCACTTAACGATTGCAAAGTTGATAATGGGAGTATTACCGGTATGGAAATTTTAATGTGAAGCTACGAATATAATAACATGTAACAACACTTGAAGTGATCGCCGATTAAGGAAGGCAAACGGACCCAATAAAAGAGAGAAGGTAGATTGAAGTGAATGGACCTTTATATGATAGTTCCATTAATTTGGTACCTTGTTATAGGTCGGAAGGACAACAACTAACTCATATAGTAAGGACAACCAAGTTTGTGATTTTCCAAACTTTTTAAACAAGTTTTCGAAAAAGATTTTCCTTTACAAATTTCTAAAAGCCTTTTTCGAATAAAATGATTTTTAAACATTGGTTGTCAAGTTGCTACGTGAGTTCCTTGTTTGTTAGAAAGCCCGGATCACCTGGAAGGATGTTATTTCAGACTTAGTATTGCTAATTCCGAGAACAAGGTAACCCGTGATTATAAAAAAGCTGATTATTCCTATCGGTAAGGTGTAAATGTTGTTTGACAAGGTTAATAACAGAATCCGTGTACGGAGTGATTATTCATCAAGTTGCAGAGACCATTAAAGTTTAAAAGAATTTATCGATTTAAGAAGAGCCTGGGCGTGATTGAAGGAGATTGGGAAGATTTCCAGACTTTCCTAAAAGAAGAGTATTATTAATAAAAAGATCGTTATGTTGAATGATTCGTGGTTATTCTAAATTAAAATGAGGAAACTCAAAGTTATTTGGTAGGAACACCATTATGATCGAATTGTTAAAGTATTATCCGTGTGGGTGCGATATTAAAGACGCAAGACGTGACAAGTAGGAATCTACCATAATGCTTAATTTGCGAAGGCATTTCGGCGACCTTTCTAAAGTTGTTATATGACGCAATTGGGATATGATCGAACAAGCTCGAAATATGAATACAAGTGAAATGTGGATGGTGACCAATGGTACCATTCTTGCCCTCAATACTACAACGTATATTCCTTTTTAATTCCTCAAAATGTATGAACTTCTTTTCTTAATAAACTCCTTATGATGGCATCGAAAAGGAGGATATTGCATTCCTTTCAAATTTAATTGTTTCCCTCAAGTTTGCTTTCTGATTGGGACAAACAGTGTTATGGTGAGACACTTTGTCAGAATGACGAAGAGTCGGGTGGGACGCCACCTAATCATGTGCTGTATGCCATATGGTATGAAAGACTGGCCATCTTAAGTACCAATGTGGTTGTCTCATTCATATTCAAATCCTAGTTTCTTCTT
This sequence comes from Apium graveolens, assembly GCF_009905375.1. Taxonomy (NCBI): domain Eukaryota; kingdom Viridiplantae; phylum Streptophyta; class Magnoliopsida; order Apiales; family Apiaceae; genus Apium; species Apium graveolens. The sequence continues at coordinate 167,489,673 of NC_133651.1, forward strand.
TCTTTTCAACTCTAATCTTGGTTGAATTGTGAATCCCTCTAGTTGTTTCGTGGTACTGTCATTCTTTGCAAATGTTTTCAAACGGAAATCAACGTATTATGGACCAAGCGGGCAAAGTTCCATCTATCTCTCACGCATGGAAAGCAAGCAAGGGCATATGGCAAGAATTGCAAATCACTAACCCCAGTCAGGGATGCACGAAAAATCAAGGGAATCTACTCCAATAAGGAATACGTCTTCGAGAACGAGAATATGCGATTTTTCTGTGAAATATGTTGTTCAGATTACGGACGTGACAACATGGATGATTATGGTAAATACCTTATGCGTTAAAGTATTAAAAGATGTGAGAGAAACTTAATTGTTTATCTCTCAAAGTTTTGTTGATAAGATGAATTACCTAGTTGAATTGATAAGATTGTGATTAAAGGACTAGCAAGTCAAGAACGTGTAGTTGTTAAATAAGTGAGTACCAATGGTGAAATTGAGATTCCTGGCAATAAGTTGTGCAGAATTGATATCATGGAAGATTAGAGGATTTGATATTATTCTAAGGAATGGATTGACTACTAAAGCGTGATGTCCAGACATACCGTCGTGATGAAAAGATAATTCTGAGGATGCCAAATGAGAAGGTGAGGAGGTTCAGAAGATGAAAGAAGGTAAAGAATTTGTTAATGATGATTATGATGATCAAGATATGAGCATTATGGTGATTATGGGATACATAAAAGTCAGAAGCAAACAAAATTTGAAGATTTAATAGAAATTAAGGAGTTTCAAGATATGTTTTAGATGAGTTATCAACATTTCTTCTCGATAGAGAAAGGAAGCTCGTGATTGACTTAGCGCCTGAGACGAAGCCAGTGACTACGGCCTTACCCAAAATGGCACCGGTTAAAATGAGGAAGTTAGCAAAGTAGACGCAAGAGATATTTGAAGAAGAAGCGATTAGACCCAGCATATCCTATAAGGTGCGCCAGTACTAATTGTTAATAAGAAAATGGAAGTATGAGATTATGCGTCGACTAGCGAAAGCTCAACAAGTTTACTATCAAAAGCAAGTATCTGTTACCTTGACCCAATGATTTGTTTGATCAAACGAAGGAAGCAAAGTACTTTTATAAGACTGATTTAAGACTTGGTATTTCACCAATTGAAGATTAAACCTATGGACATATCAAAGATAGTTTTCAGAACTAAATACTGTGTTATAAAATTTTCATATTATCATTTGGATTAACCAATATACCGGTAATATTTGAACTTGATGAACAGAATCTTGAAGGAAGATCCGAATAAGTTTTATTTATGTTACTTAAAATCAAAAGAGGACTATGCAAGTGTTTAAGGATAGTTGAGAAGTCGAAGAAGAAAGAAGTTGTATGAAGTATAGTTCTTAGCATAAATAGTCAATGTGGAGAAGATCAAAAGAGATTCAGTAGAAAATTAAAGTTACTATGAATGAAAAGAGACCAGAAACACCAACAAAAGTAAGAAGTTTTATCATAGGCTAGTTGCTATCAAAAATTAGCGCAAGATTTCTTGAAAGTTGCAATATCTTGGACGAAGCTAACCAGGAACAACAAGAAGTTTATATGAAGTAGAGAAGGGTAAAGAAAGTTTTACGGAGTTAAGTGAAAGAATAGTTACAACACCTGCTTTATCATTTTGAAAGTATCAAGGAGATCTGGTAGTTATAGTGATGCTTCTCATAAGGGAGTAGGATGTGTATTGATGCAGCACAATAAAGTTATTGTATATGCATCCAGACAACCAAAACCTTATGAGCAGAAGTATCCTACTCATAATTGGATCTAGCAGTAATAATATTTTCTTTGAAAGATTGGGAAACATGATATGTATGGAGAAAAGTGTAAGATCTATATGGGCCATAAAAGTTTGAAGTATGTACTCACGAGGAAAAGCAAATGTAGAGGCATACGATAAGCAAAAACGTGAGAACGAATATAAAAACTGTACCAGAAGAATTATCTATGGAATTTTAGAAGTTGGAGTTGGAAGTCAGATATATAATCCCAAGGAAACAAGGATGGGTAGTATGACCTTTCAGTCAAAGTTGTTAAGGGAAGGATGAGAAGCTGTCAAAAGAAGATAATGGATCATGATGTTAGCAGTTAATAAGAGGAAATTTATTCGCCCAGGAGAACGATCACGATATCCCCAGGTTTTCTTCTAGCACTTGGATGCTACAAGTAGAAAGGTTAAGAAATGAGATCCCACAGGGAATTCACTATATAAAGTATTGAATTTATTAAAGACATGCCAAGATATACGGAAATTTAAAGAAAAATAGTGATAACCAGTTATAAGAAGGAAACTTCAAGATGGATTAGGAAGTGTTGAACATGTCAAGTGATTAAGGCGAAGTATTGGAGACCTCGTAGATAAGGTAGACCCAGGGAGTGATTTAATAAGAAGCGAATCGTAAAGTGTACCAATAATGTTGATAGAGAAAATGAATGAAATTATGAGATTATGTACTGAATGTCGGGAGCTGGACAAAACAACAAATAAGAGTAAGTGGCCCTTATAAAGAATAAATTACCTACGAAACCTAATTCATGAAGTGAGTTATGTCTCGAAAATTAACTTAAGATCCGACCTGAGAACCTATCAGAGATTACGATTAAAGTGAGTTAAGAGCATTGTAAGCTCTCGTGATATTATGTGAAATAACAAGTGTACCAGGTGATTATAAGGAATTAAGGATCATGGTGCATAAGGTGTACTTAAATAAGCAAACTGTATTTATTGATATCATCCTCAGCTACTCAAAGAACAAGAAAGTCTGCTTGAAATGCCCAAGGATTTTTCTCCAAGAATCAGAAGGAAAGCAACTATGCGCTGAGTTTTCAAGAATAAAATTTTGACGAAGATTAACAAAAGACTCTGATTAATCCGTTAATAACTACCTGAGCAAAGCCGTATGGTAACAAATGCCTTATGCCGACAGAAAGGATTGGATGTAATTTAGACCACCGAGGAGTTAACAAACGAATTGGAAAGAGTGGAATATGAAGTTCAAATACCTAAAAGTGTTAATAAGTGAATATATGAGATTACTTTTCAACCTTAACAGATAAAAATGAATAGAAGATGTTTAAATGTCTGGAAGCTGAAGTTGAAAATGAGCACCGCCTATCATCCTTAAACGGAGAGTCAAAGTACGAAAATGATTCAGGAAATGTAAAATATGTTGAGAGATTGAGTTTTAAGGAAACACTAGAATGATTATTTATCATCGATGACAGCTTTGGAATGCCACTTTACCAAGCTTCATATAAACGCAAGTGTAGGTCCCCATTTCTATTAAAATAAAGTGGGAGAAAGAAAGCTATCGAATTCTAAGTTAAATCGGCACACTAAGAGCGTAGTGATATTGATTGAAGCAGCTTGGAGTAGACAAAGAAAGAAGGTGAAATTGTATCAAGAGAGAATATGAGTATAGAAATAGGACCGGTAGTGTTAATACCAGTTTCATCTTGAAAGAGACTGCATAAGTCTAAGTAGAAGGGACATGTCAAGTCCTAAAATTAGTGAACCATTCGAAGCATTGATAAAAATAGATAAAGTTATTCATGAGTTGACGTTACCGTCACAACAGTGTGCACATATAGTTTGTTTAGCCGTTAAAGTTAAAGCGATAAGTATTTGATTTGAATTAAGTGATTGATCAGGAGCCAATGAGGCTCTTGTCCAAGTTTGTTTTGCGTACAGTAATCAATCCAATTCTTGATCGTTAAAGACGAGTTCTTGGAAATGAGAGTATATCCATAGTAAATACGTTTGAAACACTCGAGTAGAAGAGCCTACTTGGGAACTAGAGTTAGATATGCTTGACAAATATCCTCACTTATATAACTAGACCAGATTCTGAGGACAGAATCTTTTTAAGGGGGGAAGGATATAACGACCCATGTATTTTCGAATTATTTAAATATGTGATTATTTTGGAAATTATTAAATAAAATATGTGTATTAGTTTTGACCACCATGTGTTGTTTGATTATTATCTAGGTGTAATTTATGATGTACCGGGTTGTTCGCGTGATTAATTAAGGAATTATATTGAATTGTTCCACTTTTAAAGTGGATTTAATGCAACTTTATTTGTATAAATATTTGAAGTGTCTCTAAAATTGTTTTTTTGATTTTATAATTTCAATAATTATTTTTAGGATTTTATAAAATTGAGAAATCAATATTTTATTAATTATTTATCTTTAAATGATTTTCTGAATGCTTTTATTTGTAAAATCCATATTTAATTCAAGAACTCTTCAAAAATTATGAAACTCATATTTATTTAAGTTGGGAATATTCCGGGAATTTTAAAATTATTTTGGAAATTTTCGGGAATAATTTCACCAGCGCGTTGTTTCATTTATTTGTTAAACGCGGGCATAAAGTGCATTTTAGAAATTGTTTTAAAATTTTGAAATTTATGTTTTTATAAACTTCGGGATATTTGTAACCTTTTAAGGTGATTTTCGTAATTTTCTGAAGTTATTTTACGTGCACCTCGGTCCGTTAAATTCGAATTTCGAGATAAACCGGGTCTCAGAATCTTCGTAATTATCCAATAATACATGTGATTAAATTACAGGAATTGTACTACTAATTGTACTGTTATTTTTACTACATTGATTTGTACAGCAGAGATATAGAAAAAAAAGAAAACAGACAAAAACGCAACACAGAGATCCTGTGTTTCTTCCCCTTTCATTTCCATCTCGGTTCTCTCTCTCGATCCTGTTAGTCTACCTCTGCAATTCTTTCACTTAATTAATAGTTCCTGTTACATCCGGCATTTTCGTGTAATACTATTTGTAAATTTGGTGCAATTTTAAAACCGAATGCCAATATATTCAACTATTGTATACTTGTGTGAATGAGAATTTTTGGGTCTTAAATTTGCGTTATGTGGTATATGATTTTTCAAAGCAAAAGTTTATTTATTTCTTTTATTTTTGATTTATAAGGAATATTTTAAACCTTGAATAAATTTCTCTTTTTAAAAGTTATTTTGTTCACAAATTTCAAAAGTGGTTTTATAAAATTTCTAAAAATCCAAGTTATTTTATGGTATAAATTTTATAATTTTTGAACTTGTATTTTATTTTATAAAAATAAATCTTTATAAATTTTAGTTGTCATAATTAGCAAATTACATGGTTGCCCTTGCATGCAAATCCTTTTCTATTCAATTTAAAGGGCTAAAGAGACAATTCCAACCCCACTAACTCTTATTTTACTAGCCAAATTCCTTCTTTGCCCTTGCATGCAAAATGATCCAAGTATAATTGGAAGGTTAGTCTTGTCAATTCTCATTCCCACTCACATTTTGTCAAATCAAAAACCATCAAACAAGCAAATGGCATGATCATTCACTCCACTCACACCACACTTTCTCCTCCCTCCCTCCTCCCTCTCTCACTCTCGGCCCTCCTCTCTCTCACTCTCGGGTTTTAGCCGAGAATTCCCCCCTCCCCATTTTCTTCATTCCTCATTAAGCTCTCATCTTCTATACAAGTAAATACTAATTCCCATATCATGATCACATATATTTCAAGAAGTTTTGAGTAAAAAGTTTAAGTTTTAAGGTTGCATGTCAAGGTTTTAGTTGAAACTCAAAGTACAACCTTGATTCTTATGGATTTAAGGTTGTTTTTGAGAGGACTACAAGGAATGGTGAAGTGCCAAGTCTTGAGAAGGAAACTCTTGATGTTGAATGGCCATTTCCCTTCCATTTCATTCGGCCATGACCTTAAGGGAGCCGAATGAATGGTCCTTGAGATCATTCTTGTTGCTTTGTTCAATCTTTGTATGTTTATGTGATAATGGCATGAATCTTGTAGTGAAAATTTGATGAAACTCTTTGCATGCTAAGTGATAATCTAGATATAGCTTATGATAGGCTTGCATGTCAATTTCATGGTGAAATATATTTAGAAAACATGTTGCTTTGGTTGGTAAAACTCGAAGACATGCATGCATGTGGATTTCTCTTAGAATGTTATAAGATTTTGATCATTTGGAAAGATTTTGTTAGTAAGATTTAATTTCAGTAGAATAAGGTGTTAATAATGATTAGTGTTCCTTGATGCATGGTAATAATTCGGGTATATTTTATAAAAAAAAAATATAACTTGTCATTTTCAAAAACTTGATGATTTGTGAGTTGTGAAATGTGGTTTCTTTTGTTTTACTATGATTGCACCTTAGGTAAGGATGATCTCCACCAAGATTATTTTGAGTATAAGGGAGTTAGTTCAGTAGATCACCATGTTTAAGTCTTGGTTTGGGTATTGGGTTGTTGGTGGTTGAGTTTGTCAACTCAAAACCTTGGAGAAAGGAGAGTTATAGTTTCTGCAGAAAATCAGTTTAGTACACTAAGGTTTAGAGTGAGTTTTGACCATGTCATTGATGTGCACTTTGAGGCCCAAGCCACCAGAAGTTAGTATTTGGAGTATATAAAAGGTTTTAGGTGTTGGTTGGAGGTTTGCATGTCGTTTGGTTAGGTGCACAAGTTGAATAACAAAATCTATCCAACAGGGGACAGTTTTGTTGTAACTTAGAGATAGGGAGATTTGACCATGTCATGGGTAGGCCCTCATTAGGCCCTGTTGGGCCTTAGTTAGAGGGAGTGTCAGGGAAGTTTTTTCAACCATAGTTCATAGGAAATGAGTTAGAACCATGTGTTACAAGTTAATTCAAGTCAGGGCATTTTCTTCCCAGAAAAACAGGGGAACCATGGACTTTAAGCTTAGGCCCAAGAAGGCCCAAGCCAGGCCTTTAAGCCACATCAAGATTGGGAGATGCCCTAAGGTCAGGAGAGTCTTGTGTAAGAGTTTTGAAAGAAAACCTATAGTTTAAGGGTGTCTAATGCACTCAAGAAACCGTAGATGTCTTTCTGAAATTTGCACCAGTGAGCACTTTCACTTATCACATAGTTTTAGAACACTTAGGAGTGAGATTTAGGTTGACCACCATAGTTGTAAGATAGTATAAGGTCAGTAGAGCAAAAGGCCCAAGTGAGGGTCAATAGGTCTAGGATAGTTTAGTAAAGACACACCGAGTTAGGAAGCCAAAATTTGAAGACTTTGTCTAGTTTAGCGACCGAGTGACTTAAGTTGTGAGTCGAGATCATCCAAGCCTAGTGTTGCATTATGGTGTATATGGTAATATTTGGTATTAAAATATGATATGTGAGTACATTTGGCTTTGTGTGCAAGTATATTTTGAAGGTGAATACAAATTAAGTGCATATAGGCCTAAGTGCCATTTGTGTTTAAATTACGGGATGTGAATAGGTTAAGTTGGTGAGAATATACTATAACGAGGATTATTATTATTTCTGTAGGATCTCGAGATGAGGGAAAACTTGCCATAAAGGTCGAGTGAAGCTTTCAGTTGCTCCTACCAGTCAGACCAGACCAGCTTTTCTCAAGGCAAGTGATTCAACTTGTCTTTCGTATTCACAGTAAATGGTTCATATATATCGATGCAACTATCCTGAGTCATTGTGATATATTTAAATCAAGCGTATCTTATGTTTATCTTTGAATCATATAAAAATGCCATGAACCCTCGAGTATGTATTGTAAAGTAGTTCAAAAGTCTTATCATGATAGTATATTAAAGTAATTTTGAATGCCATGATAAAAGAAAGGGTAGTTATAACTCTTGGTTGATTCTCTTGATTAACATGCTGATGATTCCTAAGTATTGATATCTCATCCTGATACTTGAACCCCTATAGAACCTTACCTTGAACCCTGAAAGCCAGATATTTATCAAAGTGATTCCTCATTGATTGATACCCCTCTTTCTTATCTTAAATCTTGACAATTCTGATATAACCTGAGTTAAAGATCATTTCTTCATACCTTAACACCCTTAGTATTCATGGAGCTTATCTTCTTGATGATCCAACACTTGTGCCTTGACGAGAAACCACTGCTTTAAGCCCAGTTTGGCATTACCCCTACATAATATCCAATAGCCTCACTAAATTTTCTTGTCCAAGTTTTATATATGAAAACCTTTCTGTTACCCTAATGGAGTAAAGTTTAGTGGATCATGGCCCTGAGATTTAGTACCATATTTCCCGTGTTTCGAGTTGGTCTATAATCCCTTGATAAAAATACTTACTGTTAAAAGAGATTTTGTTATAATTCAGCATCAGTTTTTGAAATAAATAAAATGTGGGTTTTCAGTCCCAAAGGGGGATATATGTTTTCTTTGAATAGTGGATCTGGACTGAGACGCGAGTCCTTTCCACAATTATATTAGGCTTAAAAGTTACCTAGGGATTCCCATTAATGTTCTAGAACCCAGCGAGGTTCGGGATTACCGGCTGTAATCCGTAGCGTCATAAAATGATTTTGATTATGATATGGTTTTGAAATTGTTTTGATAGAAGCAAAATGATGCCATCACCCTAAGTTTTATCTCTCATTATCATTGGTTATGTCTTTCCATTGTCATTCTTTAATGTATATCTCGATTTATATTTCGTATCGTACTATTTATTACTTGTTGAGAATTTGGCTCACTCCTTGCTTTACCCTGATATTACAGCTAGCAGCTATGGTTAGATTCAAGCAGACCGCCCGTATGACCTGTGATGCTGATTCTTATGTTCGAGCTCAGGTAGAATAAGAGTCAGTAGTTTTGTGTGAGGACTTAATATTTAAAATCAGCTATAATAGATGGTAGTGTTGGGCTGTTCCAAACCCTAAACTGTAAGATCTTGGATTTGGTTATGTTTATTTATTTTTAAATAATGTAATAGTTATATATTAAATTTTGCTGGTTAAGTTGGGGGTGTGACAGTTCCCCAGTCTTTCTCCTCTTATTTCCTTTTTCCTTTCTTGTGCCCGTGTTCTTCCCGGGTGTGCTGTGATTCTCTGCGTTTCCGGTGAAATTCCAGCCGCCTTATTCTGGTTGGTCACGATAGCTGCTGGTTCTCTTCTACTTATCGATATATATATATATATACTCATGTTTTATGTGTGTATCTGTCAGTAAGGGGAGCCGCCTGTTGTGCTCACTGTTGCCGCTTAATTTCCATTTTTTTCTGGTCACGCTTATGCGCGTTGGTCGGTGGTCCTATGAATTGATCTCTTTTTGCTGATATTTTAATTTCCCAGTTAATTCGTGCTAAAAATTATTTAATAATGTCGGGATTTAATTATATATATCGGGGAAATTCATGTAGGACGCCCGATATAAACGGGAACCCGCGAATTTTACCGCCGTCCGCAATGAATTTCAACGAGCGGACGGTGGACGATGATGATGTTTATCTGAATCCTAATATTTTAAAATGAATAAATTAATTCATGAAATTATCTTTAAAACAAGAATTTGATTTTATATTAAAGTCGAGTACGTAATTTAGTGAATGACTTTGTAATTAAATTGATTGTTGAGTTGAACTGGAGATTGTTGTGTACTTGATTGTGGTTGGTTTGACGTCGATTAATGTATACAAGTGCTTTAAACTGTTTAACCTTGTACCCTGATTTTCTTGATTTTGAGCCATAAGCCTTACTCTTTGTAAATCATCCTTTGTTGATCCTCAGACACCAAACCACACAGATATGATACTACTCCCCAAATGTTTAACTACCAAACACCAAACACTGGAAGAATTTTTTTTTTTGAAAACACGGAAACTTTTATACTCTAACCATTCTTTATAACATCAAAGAACTATACCTTGAAAAATTAGCATTCGTCTAACATCTAATCCTTTTACAAACTGAAAATTGTTTCCTACACATACCCTGATATACCCTTGAGATATCTATGAGTTTCCTTACGTTTTTATTCAGGTGTTTAACCATGCTTAATTATGATCTTATTTTATCGAATTATATTGTTTATTGTATTGAACTGCTTTAGGATTGGATAGTTTTATATATGTGGACCAGATTCGTGGTCAGACCATACCAATGGTCAAGTTAGGCCAATGTGTGCCTTGGATCCAGTAATTAGAGCAGTGTTGTGTGCTTGCTCGGGGTTAGTGCATGACTGATCAGCAGCCTAACCTTGGTTTTTAAAACTTCAAATGAATATCCAAATCTAATGATTAGTTAAAAAGAAACTTGATTCATTTGAATTATCTCATTTGATCATTGTTGAACCTCAGTTATCGTTATTATGACTTGCTGAGCTAGTTAGCTCACTCTTGCGAATCATTTTATGTATTCTACAGTTAAGAAGGATATGGCTGATAGCGAGGTTTTTCCAGCTCAATGTACAAGCTAGGATTCCAGATTGAGTTGGATCGAGCTAGCAGGAGCTTATTGCGGTAGCGAGATAGTAAGATTGTAAGGATAATTTTATTGTCAGTTGTAAGTTAAATTAGTGGGGATTTGGTACGTTGTAATAAAAGTTAAGGTTGTGGCTTGTTTTCATACATTAACCTGTTGCGATCCGTGGTTATATAGAGCAGGGTCATTGCAGTTAATATTTCATATACAGGTTGATATGTTGTATTTATGTTGTGGACCCCAGACTTCTGACCCGGGTTTGGAGGGCATCTTGCGCTCTACTACATCCTATCATAAGGGAGATCGACATTGTCTTCCCTCAAGGATCTCATAAGGCGACATCTCGATACTGACATATGATCTATTGTCGTAAGAAAACTCAATCCGCCGTTGAGTGATCATTCCAAATTCTTTCAAGTCTATTGCACAGACTCTCATCATAGCTTCTAGCATTATAGCTTTTGCTTCTCAATACCCACTCTTTTCCAGTTCGTAATCGTTACTATCTTCCGTACATAATACTATTCTAGATATACCTTTTCTTGCTAGAGTTTTATAACCTTTTAATAAATGTGTCACACCTTAGTATCACGAACGCGTTTTCATTCCGAATACCACCATACTTATACTACTCCTTTTCTAGCTGCTTCTATCTTCCAAAGTTTGATCAATCATATAGAAGTAAAAGAATTTGTGGAGAGATCACTATGATCATGAACACTTGTTCTATTGCACAGTTAGTACAAAAGGTGTCCAACCTTTAGTACTTGACAAACAATTAAACAACATATGGTATCCTACTAGGCTTCTATCACAAAGATAGATTATCATTCGGCTATACCTCCCATTTTGGAAGGGTTGTTCTTCTTAGTTTACACGAAAATGAAAAGAAGAGAAAAGAATGAATTTAAGAAAATTATATATAAAAATATAAGGTCACAAAATATGTGGCTTGGAATCTACCTCTGAACTATAGAGGTTTATCACCGGAGAACAAAATACATATAGATGTGTATATATATCAACATTAAGTATTATCGCATCGTATTTCACATGCCTAAATATTTACTATTCCGTGCATCGTTCTATGGACCCATGCTCTTGCGCGAGCTTATAAACAATCACCTTTGAAACTCCCTCGATAGCGAAAATCGAATATGGGATTTCATTCTAGACATCATCGTTACTAGAATCCATTACTATACCACAACCTTCTTCGTATAGTAATACTACTTTTTATCGATAAGAAGGAATAGATATATCATAGGTAAATGTTCGGCTTAGTTGGTCTATCAATAATAACTTATACATCACCACGACCCGATTAATGGTACTCAATCTCAACATCCATTCCAATACAACTCTCACGGTTGTAATCGGCTCATTCCTCACAGAATCATTGTTGCATTACTATGGTCCACCGCTGACCTACTATAGTCATTCGTTTTCCATGAAATCTTAATATCTAACCATACAGAGTCCATACCTACTGTATCGAATTCTTCTAAGGAGGTAACATAATCACCATTCATGATACATGAAGAACACTCCTGAACTTGACGTACATACGACATGAAGCAGATAAAATTGCAGAAGAGTTTCAATAAAAGAAATGATAGTAGGTTAATACCATTATTAACAATATGTCTTTATTGGGAGACATGAAGCTCAAAGGTTCATTTAGTCCTTTCGTAACATGGTCCTGGCTAATCTCAAGATAGGACCTTCTACATTAGATAGCCCGCTCACGGCGATTACATGAATTAAATCTTTACCAAAATACTATTACGGTTGAGTATCACACAATCATCCAAAAGAATGTCAATCTTCCACACCATAATACAACCTTCACGGCTTTAACCATCATCACTGTAATAATCTGGCACGAGCGCCAATAATTGCTCTCTTACACTTAGAGTGTCGGCCACCTCGTTGGTCTATCCTGATATTAATAGTTCCTCATAATCAATGTCTTTTGAACGATCTCCAACTAAATTTTCTACCTCATTTCCAATCACTGCTTGTGTGAAACTGCTCTTCCTTAAGCTTTGGTGAGAAAAAAAATATCACCATTTTTCCATAAGTTATTGCCTCAGTCTTTAGAAGTTAACATTGTAATGACTGACTCTCCATCATACTTAGGACGTCTCTTATCTTGGGTCCTTCTTGTTTTCACCAATCTCGACCTTCATTGGGTCGATCTATACTTTCTTATGGTTCAACACGTGCCTACCTGGCATTATTATAATTACGTCATATTTCCTTTATCAAAATTTCTATTCTTCAGAACTTTGAATATTACCTTTCTCCTTGTAAGACCTTTAAGGTTATCCTTGAATCATTCCTCCTGTATTCCCTAGATACAGGGCATATCAAAATACCATTTACTAATACTAGGACCATTGTCTATATACTTCTAAAAATTTCTCCACTGATCCTTAAAGGTTGTTGTTACCTTAATCCTTTCCAATTCATACTGTCAAAACTCATACTGTCCCTATTAAGGGTGAAATTCCAACCTTTATGTATTCCCCTAGGATTCATCTCAAGTTATCGAGGTTCTATCCTTAATTCCACCTTTAAAAAGGTATATTCATCCTTTCATGGATAAATCAAGTCATATATTCTTGATAGATCTTATTCAATCATTCCCACCTCGATAGTCTATACTCAATTTCACAAAAACATCCTCATTCAAGCTGATGTCAATCCATATGGCCTCCAAAAGATAACAATGGTTATCCGCTTTTCTTTCTTGATTTGGTAATGATAACATGGATGTTCTGGAAGATATTGGTCGTGTTCAATGTGAACTTTTTAGTTCTAACTATTCATTTATCTCAACCGTCATCTCAATGTTGGGATATCTTTTATACTTGGTGTCTCCCTTTTTGGGCATCAAGTCACAGGTCTTACATACACTTCCCATTCTTGAAGGTCACTTCCTTCATCCCATTTTCCTAATATCTTGTTATCCCGTCTCCTCAGCCCATCTGTGTTTCCTTATTAGTCCATCGGTCTATCTCAAAGTTTCATCGAATACTCTCAACTTAAAAGGGATTAATTATACGTATCGCTTACGCCTTCAACCTTGAATTTATCTTATGATCAGTCACCATCACGCTGATGATGACACACTTTTCTGTATTTATTACAAGGGTTTCTTAGGGTTTCCCATACCTAACTCCCTTATGATTTCTCAACTCTATTTCCTTTATATCCCTTTATACTCCTTCCCCTTTCAGTCTTTTATTTTCATTTCTATTACATCCATTTCATTAACCAACATAACATAAGCATTGATTTCAAACATCCCGTCATTCTGGATTTGTGTCCTTCAGATGAACTTTGACAACTTTCACAACCTAGATTCATGATTCATCATACTTGTCCGTCTCTGGCCTGGTTTTAAAACTTCTACACTATCTCTCTAGCTTCCTTAGCCTTCCACCAGCGGGTGGCCTCTCTCTTAGGAAGGTAAGTGGCAAAATAGTCTTTTATGCTTCATCAATCATTTAGAATCTCAATTGATTCCTCTATTTCTTTTAGCCAGGCTCTTGCCTCAACTGGGTCAACTTGTTCCTTGGAACTCTGAGAGCTTAGCGACTAAAAGGTCCTGAAAAATTTTCCCACTGCATTGTTTCCTCAGGGTTGTGGTTGGGGTAAAAGTATAAGTTTTGTTTAGGCAGGTCCATGAATTGCCCCATAGGAGTACCGTCCTAGTTCTCCCTATCTTTCTCAACTTCTATTTTCTCAATATGAAATGTTTCATCCTCCTCCCATAATCGGGGTTATCTTATACGTTAAAATCTTTGTTTTCCACTTCAATATGTTATGGGTTCCTTCTTTTTTGATGGCAACCTTCCTGACTATCACATTCAGGGTTTGCCCTAAATCTTATTCCTCGAACTATGGATTTCATCTAAGATCAAGTCCTTAAGCTCTTAAACATTTGGGACCCAAATTATGTAGGAATACCTCGTTATTCCCTTATCATCTTTCTCGGTATTAATCTCTTCTCCAGTCATTGGTTCTCTGCCTTCATTCATCGCTTTTTCTTGGAATAATATGATCTTTTCCCATAATTCAGGCTGCATTACAACCTCAAACAGCCTTTCAGTACCGGCTCTGGTTACCTTCACTTCTATTTCCATTTTCTCGAAATCTTTTATCTACTCTCCCGAAAACATTATGATCTTGAGTCTCTCCTTTCTACTAAGGGCGTCAGCCACCACATTGGCTTTACCTGGCTGATAAATAATCTCATAATCATAATCCTTGATTAGCTCTAACTGCATCCTATGGCGCATGTTGAGCTCTTTCGACGTAAAAAATATACTTGAGCTCTTGGGGTTTACGAAACCTCGCACTTCTCTCCATATAAGTAGTGCCTCCAATATTTAGGGTAAAACAATTACCGTGAGCTCAAGATCATGGGAGGGATATTGAATTTTATATTCCCTTAATTGTCTTGACGCGTAGGCGATTACCTTACCGTGCTATATAAGAAGCACCCTAATTCCTTATGCGAAGCATCACTACAATTCACAAAATCTCATTTTTCCATCCGGCAACTCCAACATAGGGGTCGTCACCAATCTTTGATTCAGTTCTTGAAATTTATTCTCGCATTTCTCTGTCCATTCGAACTTCTCAGTCTTACGAGTAAACCGCGTTAAAGGGGCTGCTATCTTTGCAAACTTTTTTTTTTGCTAAGTTAAGTATATATCAACAAAAAACAAAGAAAAGAAGGGATCTATCCTAAGCTCTATGACAAGCCATAGAGAAAACTATCTATAACCAATCTAGGAAAGATTGGAGATAGAAAGCAAGCAAGCAAAAGAACAAACTGGAAAAGACCTACTACAAACTATTACAAGGAACAAGATCTGGTCCAGTATTTACAAGCTTAGAAAACCAAGTAGAGCTTTGAAGTTTAGCATAAGCATCTCTGTTGATACCCTTAAGCAGCTTCCTTGGACCAAGGACCCCAGAGTCATGAGCTCGAGCATTTCGCTCCCTCCAAACATTGTAGCAGAATATTTGAGCATAGTAGAGAGCCACCGTGCTCTTAGGTTTATTATGAAGATCAGCCAAGTAAGTGAGAAATCCAAGCCATGACTCACCAACAATGTTGATTCCCAACGGGGACATACGATTGCACAAAACCCATTTACTGTAAGAGCAGTGAAGAAAGATATGAGAGTCCGTTTCTCGACCACAAATACATAAGTAACATTGTTGGTTATCCACAAGGCCAAATCTGTGAAGGCGAGACAATGTGTAGAGCCTCCCGTGACAAAAAAGCCATTGGTGTTGAGCATATCGATTGATACACAGCTTTTGCCACACCACACGATACCAAGAAAGCAAGGTACCTCGAAGGCCAGGTTTTAATTTTTGTGGCATCACAGCCATCCCATAATAAAAGATCAGGACCTGTATTCAAAGTCGGGGGTACAAAAGTTGATAGCCAGTGCACTAACATTGGTTCTAGGTGGTGACTTCTTGAGTTTGCCCTTGGTAAAATCCAAGTACCATTATGGATAATGGCACTAAGGTTATCACCAGGTTGCATTCCAAATTGAGAAATGATATTAGAGGTTCTGTTAGAAGCTAAGCATGCATTGTTCCACCAAGGATCGAACCAAAGTGAGATGGACTCACCCGTCCCAATACGGAACGATACAAACTGCAAAGCCAATATACGACATTTGAGAATTTTCCTACAGATCCAAGAACAATCAGTGGGAAGTTTAGTAGTCCAGAAATACTTCCGCTTTAAGACAGTTTTATTGACCCAGGTAGCCCAAAGTGTGTCCGAGTTAGTAATGACTTTAAGCAAGTGACCCAGAATTTGAGCTTTATTCCATTCCTGCATGTTTTTTAAACCAAGGCCACCTTTCTCATGAGGAAGACAAACTGTTTGCCACACAACTTTTGCACCTCCTTTGTAATAACCCCAATTTTTGGAATTTTTGAAACCCTTATGAATAGTGTTTTGCTGATTATGCTGAATAAGAAAACTTTTCATGCCACACTATGTAGGGGTTCTATTATTGATCTTCTGGGATATTATTAGTACTCTATGTGGTATATAAGTGTATATAACGATCGTCAGAATCCAAATCCGAACACTTTGATTTTTCCCGAAAATCCACCAGATATCGAAAGAATTGAGTATAAGGTAACAGGATAAAAAGGATTTAAATTCAAGGATTTTAATAGAGGATCATAAAAGGAATATAATGTATTGAGAAAGGTTAAGGGAACTTAAGTAATAAGATCCCGGGTATGATCCCTCAAACGATAACCGAAAACGAAAGTTAAGCGAACCGTATAACAGATCAGTGGTCATTAGCCAAATAATTAAAAGCTAATCAAAGAGATTAGTGGGGATGATGTTATCAAACCAATGAGAAGAGGACAAAGGAGGGAGGGTGACATCACATGGTGACATAAGCATGACCAAGCAAGTGTGTTGTTGGTTGAATTAGAACCACACAAAAATTACCATGGTAAAAAGGTAACAAAATAAATCAAAAGGTCAACCAACCAAGCTAACACTTCATTTTCACCAAAAACACAAATTTTTTCACCATTCTTCATCTTTGCTCACGGCTTTTCTTCTTTTCCAAAGAAAGGAAAATCAAAAACCTAGTTCCAAGCTTTGTTAAATTGCAAGGTATTTATCTAAGACTCCTTATGCATAGTTATGGATATCCTATAAGTTTGAGCTCCTAAATCCTTCATAATCTCTTCCTAAAAATCATGGAAGAAGATGGTGAATAGTGTTTTTCAAGAACTAAAATTTTTGTTCTTGAAGTTTTGTTTAGTTTAAGCTTGGATAAGGACTTTAAGGGTGATTCCAAGCCATTCTCTTGATTCTCCACTGTTCAAGAAAGGTATAACCCCTCCAAACCCTAACTTTATTTGAGTAATTAGGTTTAGTTTTGTTGATTTTAATTCATGGGAGGCTTGCTTGTTGTGAATGTAGAGATTAGTTAGTTTTGTAAAGTTTTGTAGTGGTAATTCTTGGATTGTTAATTAATGAACTTAAGTGTAGTTAAATTCAAGTTTAAGAATAAGTATAAATTGTTAATGTTGAGTTGTTGGGGCTGTTATGATGTAGTATGGATGGAGTTTTGATTGGGTTGTGATTGTGGATTGATTGTGGGTTGAATTGGAGTGTTTTAAATTTGGGTAATCGCGTAAACATAGCCGTCGTAATGTCCGATTTACTTTAGGCTGTTTTTGTTCTTAACATTAGGATCCGTGAACTCACTGCTAGGTTTTGACCATTGCCATGATTAGATAGTTCATGTTACGAGCTTCGTTTTGATATGTTGTTCGTTTGATTCCGATGTACGGTTTAGGACAAACGACCATTTTAAGTAACGGCGTTTCACGACCGAACCACTACCCTTCGCCTTACTTTGAAACCTTGGTTAAGGACCTTAAATGACTAATTGGGGTATGAAACATTTATGTAAAGTGGATTAGGCAGTTGGTAAGGTACTCGCGAAAGAATCGCCTTAAAACTCGTAATGGTTAAATTATTAAAAATGGTGGAGCCGAGGGTACTCGAGCGACTTAAGAGAATCATTAAGCGCAAAGCGAGCGTTAGAGTCTAAATTGGTTAAAGTATAGATTTATAAGTGACTTTGGTTTAATTCCAACTTATATGTTGTTTATAGGTTACCAGACTCGTCCCAAGCCATTTATAACCCCCAGTCGCTCAGGCAAGTTTTCTATCTGTTATACAGTTGTTGTGATGTATACATTTGTACATGCATTATCTTGTGATAGATGCATAATGGTTATTTAGCAAATTCTTGCGATATATCGTAGCATGTGATATGGTATATATGCATGCCTGTTTCGTATTCTTGATACATATATCTGTTGATTCAGTTGATAACACATATGCTAGAGATAAGCGGTAATTTGCATAAACCCTTAGTATAGGGGACCAAAGGTGAACTTTTTCTAAAACCGGGAATCGAGGCTCCCGAGTATAATATATATATTTATATATATATATGAATAGTTTTCAAAACTATGAATCGAATAAGGTTTATTCGATAACTTTATTTTATTAATGAATATTATTTTGAATATTCATTCGAGGGCTTATGACCCCGTTTATTTTATTAATGAATATTATTTTGAATATTCATTCGAGGGCTTATGACTCCGTTTATTTTATTAATGAATATTATTTTCAATATTCATTCGAGGACTTATGACTCCGCTTAATTTATTAATGAATATTATTATTTGAATATTCATTCAAGGACTTATGACTCCGATTATTTACTAATTATTATTCTTAATTTTATTAAAGAATAATGTGTCGATAATTAAACTTACTTTTGATTATTCAAATAAATATAGTACTTTGTATAAGTATATCTTTAGTTATTTAATATTCATTGTAAGTATAAGTTTTAAAACTTCTACTTCAATTATTTTTATAAAGATTATTCTTTATGAGAATATTATTTAAATAATAATATTCGGATATTTTCTAATAAATTGGGACTGATTTATTCCATTAAATCAGCACTACTCCAAAAATTCTTAAAAATGTTTGCGAGCCTTCAAAATGATTTTAAAAGTTAGAGCGGACCCCAAAACTCATTTTTTATATATTTAAGATCTTCCTTTCAAAGGGGATTTAAATATTCGCTCAAAACATGAGGGATCCGGCTCTGTGGTGTGTTTTATATTCGCAACCAGGTTGCTATTTTGATAAAAGAGTTTTGATTACTTACCCAATACTCGGGAAGTAAAATTCTTGGAACGAGTTAATCCATTAACAGGCATCGCCTGGGAAATATCGGTGAGTTTCCTTTTCCAACTAGATACGACTTCTTGGTGGAGCCGTATCAACAAGTTTCTACTTGGGGAAAGTGGGGACGAGCTTTACGTTTCAGAGTCATGGATTTCATCTGAACTAGGAGTGGCGCAAGTGGTCGAGTGGCGCCGGCCCAGCCTTATTATATTGGCCCAAATGGGCTGGAAGTTCCACTAAGACGGTACATTCCTTAGGAGTCCAGTGTTCGGTTGACAAGTAAATCCGACAGGTTCTCCTCTACATGTAGAAAATGGTGGGGTTGTACTACTGCGACTGATCATCGTAAGTGGTCTTCCTGGAGCGACAAACTCCCGTAATGAGTTCATCATCCAATTGGATATTTCTGCAACACTACCCAGAGCACTTCGATAGAAAGGCTACGATTGGGCGATTGTGAGTGTTGGCAGGGTCGAGTTTTCAAAATGATATTTGCATCAAATGAAGTATCTTGTAACTTCATTTTATTTTGATGATATTTTAAAGATTGATTCTATACAAGTTTTGTCTTGTAGCTTAATCTAGGGGATGAACTAATTATAACTTGAACGGTGGTAGTTCAAGTAGTATTCGGAAAAGATATAAGTATATTGGAGTATCTTGTAACTTCATCTTTTAAACTTATATCTAGTAAATGATTATCTTATACATGACAAAGATTTTCAGAAAAACGTAGGGACAAGGTTAGATATATGAGATCACCTTGCAACGATATTTTTATACAGTTATAAACTGAAACTCTGTGTATATTATGCAGGGAAGAGGACTTCCAAGATTTTGAAAAGTATATATACATATATACTGAATATTTTGCGACTTGCTCGCGTTAAGATATCAACTTGGTTCAATTCTTCTTGACCAAGACTTTCATGAGTACTATGAGAATGCTCATATATTGTAAATCATTATACATATTATTTTGGTGGGCTTGTTGCTCACCCTTGCTTTCTTCTTTCATCACACAACATCAGATAGACAAGATGAACATGACCAAGCTCCCAATTCGCGAGCGGATAGGAAACGTTCCGCAGTTTCCTATAGGCGTTGATGTCGCTGTAGCTGAGGTAAGAACTACCAATAGGCTAGGCTTTCAACTTTTGATGTACCAGATTATGTATATTTATGAATTGTAATAATGGCAAAGAAATGTAAATTTATTCAGAAACCCTTTTGAGGTGTAATGGCTTATAATTGTGGAATAAAATGACTTGTGTTATTTTTTGGGTATTCATCTCTGAGACTATCACTTGCGGTGTGTGTGTTTATTGTGGGATCACAGTACAGAGTAGTTGATTATTTATTAAGATTGGGTGTTAGTAAGGGAAATGGAACTCGTGACAACCCGGATCCCCGACCCCGGATTTGGGGGTGTTACAGAAGTGGTATCAGAGCTAAGCGTTATAAACCTCAGAGATGATGTGACGTTAAGATAATAAGTTCATTAAGATCATAAGAACTCTTGCCAAGTTCATATTCGGGCTACCTAACGTAGTACTGACAGTTAAAACCTTTATGGGAACCCTTATAAATATCATGATAGGAGCGTAGTTCGTTATCGTATATGGTAGCGGGACTCCGAACCCTGAGGTTGAGGAGCAACAACGCGATAATGTTTTATTAGTTATTGGAGATCAGAGTGTGGATCCGATAGAGCGTCCTAACACGGGCCCGGATGATGTTCCTATTGAGGATGTAGCGGTTGAGGATGTTGTCCTTGAAGGGATTATCGCTGAGAAGGATCCCATGAAGGATCCTGACAAGAATGAATAAAGGACCACTGAGGAATTGATGACCATGGTTAGGGCAACTACTAGAGGTAGGATTGGCCGGTCACTACCAGAGGTTCGTTCAAGTTTGTAAAGATAGTAGCCCCTTTAACGCGGCTTACTCATAAGACTGAGAAGTTCGAATGGATAGAGAAATGCGAGAACAGCTTTTAAGAACTGAAGTAAAGATTGGTGACGGCCCCTATGGTGGCATTGCCGGATGGAAAAGAAGGTTTTGTGATCTGTAGTGACGCTTCACATAAGGAATTAAGGTGTTTCTTATACAGCACATCAAGGTAATCGTGTACGCATCAAGACAATTAAGGGAATATAAAATTCGATATCCCCACCTATGAGCTTGGGCTCGTGGCAATAGTTTTGCCCTAAAGATTTGAGGCACTACTTGTATGGAGAGAAGTACGAGATTTACACAAGCCATAAGTGCTCTAGTGCATTTTCACGTAGAAAGAGCTCAACATACGCTAGAGGAGGCGGTTAGAGCTAATCAAGAATATTGATTGGGAGATTCTTTATCATTCGGGGAAAGCCAATGTGGTGGCTGATGCCCTTAGTAAAAAAGGAGAAACTCAAGATGATAATGTCTTTGGGAGAGTTTATGAGAAATTTTGAGAAAATGAAAATAGGAGTGAAGGTAACCGGAGCCGGTACCGAAAAGATGTTTGAGATTGCAATACAGTCCGAATTATCGGAAAAGAACATATTGTGCCGGAAAAAGTGATGAATGAAGGCAGAGAGCCAACAATTAGATAAAAGATTAATACCGAGAAAGATGATAAGGGAATAATGAGGTATTCCTACAGAATTTGGGTTCCAAATGTTCAAGAGCTTAAAGATGAGATCTTATATGAAAGCTAGTTTGAGGAATAAGATTTAGAGCAAAACCTGAACGTGATAGTCAGGGAGGTTGACATCAAGATAGAAGGAACCCATAACATAATGAAGTGGAAAACAAGGATTTTTAATGTATAAGATAACCCTGATTATGAGAGAAGGTTGGAACATTTCATACTGAGAAAACAGAAGTTGAACAAGATAGGGAGAATCAGGATGGTACTCCTATTGGGCAATTCATGGACCTGCCTAAACAGAACTTAGACTATTATCCCCAACCACCACCCTGAGGAAACAATGCGGCGAGAAATTCTTTCAGGACCTTTAAGTCGCTAAGCTCTTAGAGTTCCAAGGAACAAGCTGACCCAGTCGAGGCAAGAGCCTGGCTAAAGGAAAAATAGGAATCATTTGAGATTCTAAATGATGGACGAATCACAAAAGACTGTTTTGTCACTTACCCTCCTAAGAGAGAGGCCACCCGTTGGTGAAAGGCCAAGGAAGGCACGGAGCCAGAGGTTATAATAAACTGATTAAAGTTCAGTCAATTGTTTTCAGGAAAGTACTTCCCAAGGTTATGGAGATAGTGTAAAAGCTTTAAAGCCAGAACAAAGGCAGACGAGTATGATGAATTATGAATCTAAGTTGTAAAAGTTGTCAAGATTCGTTCTGAGGACACGAATCCAGAATGACGGGATGTTTAAAATCAATATTTATGTTGTGTTGGTTCATAAAATGATTGTAAGAGAAAGGAAAATAAAGGGAGACTGAAGTGGAAACAAATAAAAAGGCAATACAGTTTGAGGAATGATAAGGGAATTGGGTATGAGGAAACCCTAAATACTCGTAACAATAGAAATAGAAAAGTATGTGATCGTCAGAATGAGGGTGATTCACCATGAGTTAAAGTTGATGATTGAAGGAATAAGAGATACATATATTTTATCCCCTTTAAGTTGGGAGGATTCGAGGAAACCTTGAGATAGTTAGAAGGATAAATAATGAGACGCGGATAGGTGGAAGAGACAAGAAAGTAAGAAATTAGGAAATTGGATGAAGGAAGTAACCTTAAAAAAAATGGAAAGTGTATGTAACACCTGTGACTTGATACCCAAAAGGGAGACACCAAGTACAAAAGATATCCCAACATTGAGATGACTGTTGAGATAAACAACAAAAGTAAATAAGGATTTATTAAGAAGAAGTTCACGTTGAACACGACCAATATCTTCCAGAACATCCATGTGATCATTACCAAATCAGGAAAGAAAAGCAGATAACCATTGTTATCTTTTGGAGGCCATATGGATTGACCTTAATTTGAATAAGGATGCTATTATGAAATTAGGTATAGACTATCGAGGTGGGAATGATTGAAATAAGACACCCTTATCAGGGATACATGACTTAATTTATCTATGGAAGGATGCAAGTACCTTTTTAAAAGGTGGAATTAAGGATGGAACCTCGATAACTTGAGATGAACCATAGAGGAATGCATAAAGGATGGCATTTCACCCTTATTTGGGTAATACGGAATGAAGGATTAAAGCAACAACAACCTTTAAAGATCAGTAGAAATTTTTTCAGAAGTACATAGACAATGGTTATAATATTAGTAAATGGTATTTTGATATGCCCTGTATCTAGGGAATACAAGAGGAACGATTCAAGGATAACCTTAGAGGTTTTCCAAGGAAAAAGGTAATATTCAAAGTTCTCAAGAATAGAAATTTTGATAAAGGAAATGTGACGTAATTATAATAATGCAAGGTGGGGCACGTGTTGAACCATAAGAAAGTATAGATCGACCCAATGAGGGTCGAGATTGGTGAAAACAAGAAGGACCCAAGATAAGAGACGTCCTAAGTATGATCGAGAGTCAGTCGTGGCAATATTCACAACTAAAGACTAAGGCAATGACTTATGGAAAAAATGGTGATTTTTTTTCTTCTCACCAGAACTTAAGAAAAGCATTTTCACATAAGCAGTGATTGAAATGAGGTAGAAAATTTATTTGGAAGTGGTTAAAAAATGACATTGATTATATGGAAACTTTACTATCAGGAAAGGTCAAAGAGGTGGCCGACACTTTAAGTGTAAGAGGACAATTATAAGCACACGTGCTAGAGGAATACAGTGATGATGGTTAAAGCCGTGAAGGTTGTATTATGGTTTGAAAGATTGACATTCCTTCTGATGACTGTGCAATACCCAACCGTAATAGTAGTTTGGTAAAGGTTTAATTTGTGTAATCGCCATCAGCGGGCTATCTATCTTAGAAGGTACTATCTTGAGAATAGCCTGAACCATGTTTCAAAAGGACTAAACGAACCTTTGAGTTAAGTCTTCTTTGAAGGAATATGATTAAGAATGGTATTAACCTGCTATCGTTGCTTTGATTGAAACTCTTCTGCAATTTTATCTGCTTCATGTCATGTATGTACATCAGGTTCTAGAATGTTCTTCATGAATCATGAATGGTAATTATGTTACCTCCTCAGAAGAATCCGATACGACAGGTATGGACTCCGTATGGTTAGCTATTAAGACTTCATGGAAAACAAACGACTACAGTAGGTCAACGGTGGACCATAGTAATGCAGGAATGATTCTACGAGTAATGAGCCGATTACTTACAACCGTGAGAGTTGTATTGAAATGGATGTTGAGATTGAGTACCACTAATCGTGTCATGTTGACGTATAAGTTATCTTTGATAGAAAAACTAGGTCGATTATTTACCTATTAAATATTTATTCCTTCTTATCAATAGAGAGTCGTATTACTATACGAGGAAGGTTGCGGTGCAAGCATAGGATTCTAGTAATAATGATGTCTAGAATGAGATCCCATATTCGATTTTCGATGTCGAGGGAGTTTCAAAGGTGATTGAGTATAAGTTGAAGGAAGAGCATGGGTCCATAGAATGATGGATGGAATAGAAAAAATATTTAGGCATGTGAAATGCGATGCTATTATAATTGATGTTGATTTATATACATATATGTTTTGTTCTCCTATGATAAACCTCTATAGTTCAGAGGTAGATTTCAAGCCAGATATTTTGTGGCAGTATATTTTATATATATACAATTCTCTTCAAATCATTCTTTTCTCTCCTTTTCATTTTGTATAAGCTGAGAAGAACAACCCTTCTAGAAGGGGAGGTATTGCTGAATGACTATCTATCTGTGTGATAGAAGCCTAGTAGGATACCATCTATTGTTTAATTGCTTGTCAAGTACTAAAGGTTGGCCACCTTCTGTACTAACTATGCAATAGAACAAGTGTTCATGATCATACTGATCTCTCAATAAATTCTTTTACTTCTATATGAAGGACCAAGCTTTCGAAGATGGAGGCAGCTAGAAAGGAAGTGGTACCAAGTATGGTGGTATTCCGATTCTAACGCGTTAGTGATACTAAAGTTGACGTGGTTATTAAAAGGTTATAGAATGCTAACGAGCAAAAGTATAACCAGTATAATATTAGGAACGGAAGGTAGTAGCGATTACGAACTGGAAAAGAGTGGGTATTGAGAAGCAAAACCTATAGCGCAAAAAGCTATAATAAGAGTCTGTGCAATAGACTTGGAAGAATTTGGAATGATCACTTAACGCGGATGAGTTTTCTCACGATAATAGATCTTATGTCAGGTATCGAGATGTCGCCTTACGAGATCCTTGAGGGAAGACAATGTCGATCTCCCTTATGTTAGGATGAATTTGTAGAGCGCAAGATGCTCGGACCCGCAGTAGTCCAAAGGACCAGGGATGTAATAGATCTAATCAGAGGATGGCTGGTAGTAGCCCAAGATGGACATAAGAAGTATGCTGATTTGACAATGAAAGGACAAAGAGAATGAAGGAGGGTACCTTGTATTGTTAAAAGTATTCCCTTAAAAAGGAATTGATGAGGGTTGGAAAGAAAGGAAAGTTTAAGTCCACGAATTGTTGGACCCTTGAATATATTAAGACGTATTGGGAAGTTAGAATATGAGCTATCCCTACCCCCGAACATGTAGCAAGTCATAACGTGTTTCACGTATCAATGTTAAGGAAGTGTAATTCGGGTGGCAGATAAATAGGGGCATATGAGCGCATAGACATGCAACCAGACGTAACATATATGGAGCAACCAGAAAGGGTTATAGACTGAAAAAGGGACAAGTGCTTAGGAGAAGAGTTATCAAACTATTCAGAATTTGATGGTAGAACCACAATGTGGGAAAATTACGTAAGAGTTAGAAAGTGCAATGCTAAGAAACTATCCTTACTCATTTTCTATCTGATTCCGGGACGGAATCCTTTTAAGGAGGGGAGACTGTAATAACCCCAATTTTTGGAATTTTTGAAACCCTTATGAATAGTGTTTTGCTGATTATGCTGAATAAGAAAACTTTTCATGCCACACTATGTAGGGGTTCTTTTATTGATCTTCTGGAATATTATTAGTACTCTATGTGGTATATAAGTGTATGTAAAGATCGTCAGAATCCAAATCCGAACATTTTGATTTTTCCCGAAAATCCACCAGATATCGAAAGAATTGAGTATAAGGTAATAGGATAAAAAGGATTTAAATTCAAGGATTTTAATAGAGGATCATAAAAGGAATATAATGTATTGAGAAAGGTTAAGGGAACCTAAGTAATAAGATCCCGGGTATGATCCCTCAAACGATAAACGAAAACGAAATTTAAGCGAACCGTATAACAGATCAGCGGTCATTAGCCAAATAATTAAAAGCTAATCAAAGAGATTAGTGGGGATCATGTCATCAAACCAATGAGAAGAGGATAAAGGAGGGAGGGTGACATCACATGGTGACATAAGCATGACCAAGCAAGTGTGTTGTTGGTTGAATTAGAACCACACAAAAATTACCATGGTAAAAAGGTAACAAAACAAATCAAAAGGTCAACCAACCAAGCCAACACTTCATTTTCACCAAAAACACAAATTTTTTCACAATTCTTCATCTTTGCTCACGGCTTTTCTTCTTTTCCAAAGAAAGAAAAATCAAAAACCTAGTTCCAAGCTTTGTTAAATTGCAAGGTATTTATCTAAGACTCCTTATGCATAGTTATGGATATCCTATAAGTTTGAGCTCCTAAATCCTTCACAATATCTTCCTAAAAATCATGGAAGAAGATGGTGAATAGTGTTTTTCAAGAACTAAAATTTTTGTTCTTGAAGTTTTGTTTAGTTTAAGCTTGGATAAGGACTTTAAGGGTGATTCCAAGCCATTCTCTTGATTCTCCACTCTCCAAGGAAGGTATAACCCCTCCAAACCCTAACTTTATTTGATTAATTAGGTTTAATTTTGTTGATTTTAATTCATGGGAGGCTTGCTTGTTGTGAATGTAGAGATTAGTTAGTTTTGTGAAGTTTTGGAGTGGTAATTCTTGGATTGTTGATTAATGAACTTAAGTGTAGTTAAATTCAAGTTTAAGAATAAGTATAAATTGTTAATGTTGAGTTGTTGGGGCTGTTATGATGTAGTATGGATGGATTTTTGATTGGGTTGTGATTGTGGATTGATTGTGGGTTGAATTGGAGTGTTTTAAATTTGGGTAATCGCGTAAACATAGCCGTCATAATGTCTGATTTACTTTAGGATGTTTTTGTTCTTAACATTAGGACCCGTGAACTCACTGCTAGGTTTTGGCCATTGCCATGATTAGATAGTTCATGTTACGAGCTTCGTTTTGATATGTAGTTCGTTTGATTCCGATGTACGGTTTAGGAGAAACGACCGTTTTAACTAACGGCGTTTCGCGACTGAACCATTACCCCTCGCCTTACTTTGAAACCTTGGTTAAGGACCTTAAATGACTAATTGGGGTATGAAACATTTATGTAAAGTGGATTAGGCAGTTGGTAAGGACTCGCGAATGAATCGCCTTAAAAATCGTAATGGTTAAATTATTAAAAATGGTGGACCCGAGGGTACTCGAGCGACTTAAGAGAATCATTAAGCGCAAAGCGAGCGTTAGAGTCTAAATTGGTTAAAGTATAGATTTATAAGTGACTTTGGTTTAATTCCAACTTATATGTTGTTTATAGGTTACCAGACTCGTCCCAAGCCATTTATAACCCCCAGTCGCTCAGGCAAGTTTTCTATCCGTTATACAGTTGTTGTGATGTATATATTTGTACATGCATTATCTTGTGATAAATGCATAATGGTTATTTAGCAAATTCTTGCGATATATCGTAGCATGTGATATGGTATATATGCATGCCTGTTTTGTATTCTTGATACATATATCTATTGATTCAGTTGATAACACCTATGCTAGAGATAAGCGGTAATTTGCATATACCCTTAGTGTAGGGGACCCAAAGGTGAACTTTTTCTAAAATCGGGAGTCGAGGCTCCCGAGTATAATATATATATATTTATATATATATATGAATAGTTTTCAAAACTGTGAATTGAATAAGGTTTATTCGATAACTTTATTTTATTAATGAATATTATTTTGAATATTCATTCGAGGGCTTATGGCCCCGTTTATTTTATTAATGAATATTATTTTGAATATTCATTCGAGGGCTTATGACTCCATTTATTTTATTAATAAATATTATTTTGAATATTCATTCGAGGACTTATGACTCCACTTAATTTATTAATGAATATTATTATTTAAATATTCATTCGAGGACTTATGACTCCGATTATTTACTAATTATTATTTTTAATTTTATTAAAAAATAATGTGTCGATAATCAAACTTACTTTTGATTATTCAAATAAAGATAGTACTTTGGATAAGTATATCTTTGGTTATTTAATATTCATTGCAAGTATAAGTTTTAAAACTTCTACTTCAATTATTTTTATAAATATTATTCTTTATGAGAATAATATTTATATAATAATATTCGGATATTTTCTAATAAATTGGGACTGATTTATTCCATTAAATCAGCACTACTCCAAACATTCTTAAAAATGTTTGCGAGCCTTCAAAATGATTTTAAAATTTAGAGAGGACCTCAAAACTCATTTTTTTATATATTTAAGATCGTCCTTTCAAAGCGGATTTAAATATTCGCTCAAAACCAGAGGGATCCGGCTCTGTGGTGTGTTTTATATTCGCAACCAGGTTGCTATTTTGATAAAAGAGTTTTGATTACTTACCCAATACTCGGGAAGTAAAATTCTTGGAACGAGTTAATCCATTAACAGGCATCGCCTGGGAAATATCAGTGAGTTTCCCTTTCCAACTAGATACGACTTCTTGGTGGAGCCGTATCAACAAGTTTCTACTTGGGGAAAGTGGGGACAAGCTTTACGTTTCAGAGTCATGGATTTCATCTGAACTATGAGTGGCGTAAGTGGTCGAGTGGTGCCGGCCTAGCCTTATTATATTGGCCCAAATGGCCTGGAAGTTCCGCTAAGACGGTACATTCCTTAGGAGTCCAGTGTTCGGTTGACAAGTAAATCCGACAGGTTCTCCTCTACATGTAGAAAATGGTGGGGTTGTACTACTGCGACTGATCATCGTAAGTGGTCTTCCTGGCGCGACAAACTCCCGTAATGAGTTCATCATCCAATTGGATATTTCTGCAACACTACCCAGAGCACTTCGATAGAAAGGCTACGATTGGGCGATTGTTGAGTGTTGGCAGGGTCGAGTTTTCAAAATGATGTTTGCATCAAATGAAGTATCTCGTAACTTCATTTTATTTTGATGATATTTTAAAGATTGATTCTATACAAGTTTTGTCTTGTAGCTTAATCTAGGGGATGAACTAATTATAACTTGAACGGTGGTAGTTCAAGTAGTATTCGGAAAAGATATAAGTATATTGGAGTATCTTGTAATTTCATCTTTTAAACTTATATCTAGTAAATGATTATCTTATGCATGACAAAGATTTTCAGAAAAACGTTGAGACAAGGTTAGATATATGAGATTACCTTGCAACGATATTTTTATACAGTTATAAACTGGAACTCTGTGTATATTATGCAGGGAAGAGGACTTCCAAAATTTTGAAAAGTATATATACATATATACTGAATATTTTGCGACTTGGTCGCGTTAAAATATCAACTTGGTTCATTTCTTCTTGACCAAGACTTTCATGAGTACTATGAGAATGCTCATATATTGTAAATCATTATACATATTATTTTGGTGGGCTTGTTGCTCACCCTTGCTTTTTTCTTTCATCACACAACATCAGATAGACAAGATGAACAGGACCAAGCTCCCAATTCGCGAGCGGATAGGAAACGTTCCGCAGTTTCCTATAGGCGTTGATGTCGTTGTAGCTGAGGTAGGAACTACCAATAGGCTAGGCTTTCAACTTTTGATGTACCAGATTATGTATATTTATGAATTGTAATAATGGCAAAGAAATGTAAATTTATTCAGAAACCCTTTTGAGGTGTAATGGCTTATAATTGTGGAATAAAATGACTTGTGTTATTTTTTGGGTATTCATCTCTGAGACTATAACATGCGGTGTGTGTGTTTATTGTGGGGTCACAGTACAGAGTAGTTGATTATTTATTAAGATTGGGTGTTATTAAGGGAAATGGAACTCGTGACAACCCGGATCCCCGACCCCGGATTTAGGGGTGTTACATCCTTTGTGGTTGATGTTACCATGCCATAAGAATCTAGTGGGTAGAGACTGGATGGTATAGTATATTGTGCCAGGAAAAAGAAAATGATTGCACCAGAAACCCTCGATAGCAAACACAATAGATTTGATGAGTAAGCATCTTCCAGCAAAAAAAAGCACCAAAGTGGTCCAAGCATTGAGTTTGTTCATGATTTTAGTGATAAGGGCCATGCAGTCATTAACAGAAAGCTGTGAGGTGATCAAAGGGACGCCCAGAAACTTAATTGGTAGGTTACCTCGAGGGATTAGAAGAGAATTAAACCACTCCACAAAATCCTGATCACAATTGCACAAGAAGCTGTTACTTTTGTGGATATTGGGGGAAAGACCACTCCATAAAGAAAAGGTTTCTATAGAGTCCATGATGTGCTTGACAGAGCTTTGAGAACCATGCGAAAAGAAAAGGACATCATCAGCAAAGAACAGGTGTGTGAGGCCCATATCTTTGCAACACTAGTGGTATTTTAAATCATGAGGAACCTTGTTGAGAATGCAAGACAAAATCTGCATGCACATGGCAAAGATGTAGGGTGACATTGGGTCACCTTGTCGAATGCCCTTAGAACCTCGAAAATACCCGTGTATTACTTTATTTAGTTTAACTAAAAACCGAGTAGAAAAAAGGCAAGCTTTGATCCAATTGATGACCATGGCTGGGAAGTGTAATTTAGTTCAAACAGCTAAAATGAAATCCCAGCTTAGAGAGTCAAACGCCTTGTGGAGATCGATTTTGAGGGCACACTTGGAGGAGCCAGTAACCCTGTCATAACCACGATACAGTTCTTGAGCAAGTAAAATGTTATCAGAGATGGAACTTCTAGGGATAAAAGCAGACTGTGCAATGTCAATGATAGATGGCATGATCAACTTTAGTCTAACAGCTATTATTTTGGATATGTACTTGTACATTACAGTACAAAGGGAGATAGGTCGAAAATCATTCATTACTGTTGGAGAAACAACCTTTGGAATAAGGGAAATGAAAGTGGAATTAGTACCTGAGGGAAGAAATCCAGTTTCAAAGAAATGTTTTACAGAAGCATAAATATCAACCCATGTAATGCTCCATGTGGCCAAGAAGAATTCGACATTAAAGCCATCAGGCCCAGGTGCCTTGCTTTTCTTTATTTTCTTCAAGTTAGCATAGATTAGAGCATCAGTCACCGTAGCACACAGAGAGGTAGCTTGGGCCTCAGTAATAACCTTGTATTCGACATAATCCAAATCAATATTGGAGTGAGTAATATCTGGCCCCAACAGATTTTCAAAATAATTAACTGCTATATCAGCACACGGAAGTTGGCCATGCGCCATGTTTCCCAAATTATCCTCAAGGGCAAGCACCTTGTTACGGTTCTAGTTTGCCTTGCATTGTTGATGGAAAAAAGAATTATTCCCATCTCCAAGCTCCATCCATTTTACTCTCGATTTTTGGAGGAAAAAAGACTCTTCTTCGACTAGAGTTGCATTGAGCTTATTAATCAAGTCCTTCTCCAAATTTAGAAGAGTGATGTCAGTATTATTGATCATACGCAACTGGACTTCCTCTAGGTTAGCTCTAGCATTCGAGATGTTAGAGGAGACATTGATACGGTAATAACCGGCCAATCCTACCTCTGGTAGTCGCCCTAACCACGGTCATCGATTCCTCAACGGTCCTTTCTTCATTCTTGTCAGGATCTCCCATGAGATCCTCTTCAGCAACAATCCTTTCTGGGATAACATCCTCAACCGCTACATCCTTAATATGAACATCATCTTGTCCCTCGTTAGGGTGCTCCATTGGATCCATAATCCGATCCCCAATATATAGTAAAGCATCATTGTGTTATTGCCTTGAACTTCAGGGTTCAGAGTCCCGCAATTATATACGATAATGATCTATGTTACTATCATGATACTTATAGGGGTTCCCGTAAGGGTTTTAATTGCCAGTACTACGTTAGGTAGTCCGACTATAAACTTGGCAAGAGTTCTTATTATCTTAGTGAACTTATCTTTTAACGACGCATCATCTCTGAGATTTATAACGCTTAGTTCTGATACCATTTTTATAACACCCCAAATCCGGGATCGGGGATCCGGGTAGTCACGAGTTCCATATCCCTTAATAACACCCAATCTTAATAAACAACCAACTACTGCGTACTGTGACCCCACAATAAACACACACCACGAGTTATAGTCTCAGAGATGAATACCAAAATAACACAAGTCATTTTATTCCACAATTATAAGTCATTACACCTCAAAAAGGGTTTCTGAATAAATTTACATTTCTTTGTCATTATTACAATTCATAATATACATAAGTCTGTTACATCAAAAGTTGAAAGCCTATCCTATTGGTAGTTCCTACCTCAGCTACAACGGCCTCAACGCCTACAAGAAACTGCAGAACATTTCCTATCCGCTCGTGAATTGGGAGCTTGGTCATGTGTAACACCCCCAAATCCGGGGTCGGGGATCCGGGTTGTCACGAGTTCCATTTCCCTTAATAACACCCAATCTTAATAAACAATCAACTACTCTGTACTGTGACCCCACAATAAACACACACACCACAAGTTATAGTCTCAGAGATGAATATCCAAAAAATAACGCGAGTCATTTTATTCCACAATTATATGCCATTACACCTTAAAAGGGTTTCTGAATAAATTTACATTTCTTTGCCATTATTACAATTGATAAAGATACATAAGTCTGGTACATCAAAAGTTGAAAGCCTAGCCTATTGGTAGTTCCTACCTCAGCTACAGCGACATCAACGCCTATAGGAAACTGCGGAACGTTTCCTATCCGCTCGCGAATTGGGAGCTTGGTAATGTTCATCTTGTCTATCTGATGTTGTGTGATGAAAGAAGAAAGCAGGGGTGAGCAACAAGCTCACCGAAATAATATGTATAATGATTAACAATATATGAGCATTCTCATAGTACTCATGAAAGTCTTGGTCAAGTAAAAAAATGAACCAAGTTTGATATCTTATCGCGACCAAGTCGCAAAATATTCAGTATAAATGTATATATACTTTTCAAAATCTTGGAAGTCCTCTTCCATGCATAATATACACAGAGTTCCAGGTGATAACTGTATAAAAATATCATTGCAAGGTGATCTCATATATCTAACCTTGTCTCAACATTTTTGTGAAAACCTTTGTCATGCATAAGATAATCATTAACCAGATATAAGTTGAAAAGATGAAGTTACAAGATACTCCAATATATATATATATATATATCTTTTCCGGATACTACTTGAACTACCACCGTTCAAGGTATCGTCAATTTCCAAAGTTCATCACATAGATGAGACTACAAGAAAAGACTTGAATAGATTCAATCTTTGAAATATCCTCAAAATGAAATGAAGTTATGAGATACTTCATTTGATGAAAACATCATTTTGAAAACTCGACCCTACCAACACTCAACAATCGCCCAACCGTAGCCTTTCTATCGAAGTGCTCTGGGTAGTGTTGCAGAAATATCCAATTGGATGATGAACTCATTACGGGAGTTTGCCGCGCCAGGAAGACCACTCACGATGATCAGTCGCAGTAGTGCAACCCCACCATTTTCTACATGTAGAGGATAACAGTCGGATTTACTTGTCAACCAAACCCTGGACTCCTAAGGAATGGACCGTCTTAGCGGAACTTCCAGGCCATTTGGGCCAATATAATAAGGCTGGTCCGGTGCCACTCGACCACTTATGCCACTCCTAGTTCAGATGAAATCCATGAGTCTGAAACGTAAAGCTCTTCCCCCTTTCCCCAAGTAGAAACTTGTTGATACGGCTCCACCAAGAAGTCGTATCTAGTTGGAAAGGAAAACTCACCGATATTTCCGAGGCGGTGCCTGTTAATGGATTAACTTGTTCCAAGAATTTTACTTCCCGAGTGTTGAGTAAGTAATCAAAAACTCTTTTATCAAAACAGCAACCTTGTTGCGAATATAAAATACACCATAGAGCCGGATCCTTCAGGTTTTGAGCGAGTATTTAAATCCCCTTCGAAAGGAAGATCAGTCCCAATATATTAGAAAATATCTGAATATTATTATTTAAATAATATTCCCATAAAGAATAATCTTTATAAAAAAAATTTAAGTAGAAGCTTTAAAACTCATACTTGAAATGAATAATAAATAACTAAAGATATACTTATACGAAAGTACAATCTTTATTTGAAAAATCGAAAATAAGTTTGATTAGAGAAACATTATTCTTTAATAAAATAAAGAATATTATTTAATAAAATAAGCGGAGTCATAAGTCCTCGAATGAATATTCAAAATAATATTCATTAAATAAAATAAGCGGAGTCATAAGTCCTCGAATGAATATTCAAAATAATATTCATTAAGTGAAATAAAGTTATCGAATAAACCTTATTCGAATAATAGTTTTGAAAACTATTTATATATATATATAAATATATATATATATATATATATATAATATACTCGGGAACATCGTCTCCCGGTTTAGAAAATATGTTCACCTTTGGGTCCCCTATACTAAGAGTATACGCAACTACTGCTTATCTCTAGCATAGGTATAACGGGTAGAAAACTTGTCTGAGTGTTCCCGAATAGACTTAAGCTTAGAGTGGGTCCGATAACCTATGAACAAAAACATAAGTTGGAAGTAACCCACAGTCGCTTAAGAAACTAGACTTTAACCAATTGAACCCTAATGTTCGCTTATGGTCACTTCTACGCTTAATGAATCACATAAGTCGTTCGAGTACCCTTGGCTCCACCATTTTTAATAAATTAACCATTAAGAATTTTAATGCGATTCTTTCGCGAGTACTCTACCAACTGCCTAATCCACTTTACATAATTTTTTTCATACTCCATTTAGTCATTTAAGGGCCTTAACCAAGGTTTCAAAGTAAGGCGAGGGGTAATGGTTCGTTCGCGAAATGCCGTTACTTAAAATGGTCGTTTCTCCTAAACCGTACATCGGATTCAACCGAACCACATATCAAAACGAAGCTCGTAACATGAACTATCAAAACATGGCAAAGGTTAGAATCTGTTAGTGAGTTCACGGGTCCTAAAGTTAAGAACAAAACAGTTAAGGAAAACCGGGCATTATGA
Source organism: Apium graveolens (assembly GCF_009905375.1). NCBI lineage: Eukaryota > Viridiplantae > Streptophyta > Magnoliopsida > Apiales > Apiaceae > Apium > Apium graveolens. Next base: position 167,525,217 of record NC_133651.1, read on the forward strand.
CGTTTATGTTTACACGATTTCCAATTTAATTAACACTCTAAATTATCATCAATTCACTCACAACCACCAATACAACAATATTCAACCATCAAAGACCCAATATTCAAAACCAATACAAATCCACCAAAACTACTTATAATCAAAGATCAAGCCTTAATACTAACAATGCTTCAATAAAACTTAATGAAATCATAAAATCAAAACTAGGGTTTGAAGTTGATACCTTCCTTGGTAGGTGTTAAGTTGCTAGGAAGCCTTAGGGAGCCTTAATCTAACCTCCTACAAGCTTGATCTTTCCAAATAAATCAAGAACACAAAGTTAGGTTTTGAAGTTTCTAAAAGTCCGATTTAAAGAACTGTAAAACTGAGGGTCTTACCATGCTTATTTGGACGAGACTTGTGAACAAGACTTGTAGACCATCTCAATACATTTCCAATGAGCTATAGAACATAACATTTAAATGAGTATTGAAGGAGATATGGTAGTTTGAAGTTGCTGCTCTGGTTCTGGCCGAGAGCTTTTGTTCTTGGAAAGCAAAAGTCAAATTCTAATTTATTTTTTGTGATTTGTTTTGCCTTGGCTTGGTTGCTACCTTTTGTTTGTTAATTAAATTGTTACCATGATAAAAATTGTGTGGCTCACAATCAACCAACCAATCCTTCCCACTTTGTCATGCTCATGTCATCTGCTTATGTCATCTTGTTACACTTGTCTTCCTCTTGTTGGTGTGATGACATCATTGTCCATTAACCTCTTTGATTAACCCCTAATTACTTGGCTAATGACCGCTGATCTGTTATACGGTTCGCTTAACTTTCGTTCTCGTTTATCGTTTGAGGGATCATACCCGGGATCTTATTACTTGGGTTCCCCTAAACCTTTCTCAATATTTTATATTCCTTTTATGATCCTCTCTTATAATCCTTGAATTAAATCCTTTTAATCATGTTACCTTATACTCAATTCTTTCGGTATCTGGTGGATTTTTGGGAAAAATCAAAGTGTTCGAATTCGGATTCTGATGATCTTTACATACACTTATTTACTTTATGGAATACTAATACGATCATAGAATTTCCATAACAGTACTCCTATATAGTGTGGTCTGATAATTTTCCTTAATCAGCATCATCAGCAAAAGTTACTATTCATCCGTGTTTCAAAAATTCCAAAAATTGGGGTTATTACAGTCTGCCCTCCTTAAAAGGATTCCGTCCCGGAATCGGATAGAAAATGAATAGGGATGCTCTCTTAGCATTGCTTTTTCTAATTCTCAAGTAAATTTTCCTACATTATAGTTCTACCATCAAACTCAGACTAGTTTGATAACCCTTCTCCTAAGCACTTGTTCCTTTTCAATCTATAACCCTTCCTGGTTGCTCCATATGGGTTACGTCTGGTTGTATTTCTATGCGCTCATATGCCCCTATTTGTCTGGCATCCGGATTACACTTTCTTAACATTGATAGGCGGAACATGTTATGAACTTGCTACAGTTTCGGGGGGGGGGGAGGGGGTAGGGCTAGCTCATATGCTAACTTCCCAATATGTCTTAATATCTCCAACGGTCCAACAATTTGTAGGCTTAGCTTTCCTTTCTTTTGGAACCTCATCCATCCTTTCCAAGGGAATACCTATAACAACACTAGGTCCCCAACTTCCTATTCTTTGTCCTTTCATGTCAAATCAACATACTTCTTATGTCCCTCTTGGGCTACTAACAGCCATCCTCTGGTTAGATCTATTATATCCTTGGTCCTTTGGACTACTGGGGGTCCGAGCATCTTGCGCTCTACAACTTCATCCTAACATAAGGGAGATCGACATTGTCTTCCCTCAAGAATTTCATAAGGTGACATCTCGATAATGACATATGATCTATTGTCGTAAGAAAACTCAATCCGCGTTAAGTGATCATTCCAAATTCTTTCAAGTCTATTGCACAGACTCTCATCATAGCTTCTAGCATTATAGCTTTTGCTTCTCAATAATCCTTCTTTTCTGGTTCGTAAGCGTTACTATCTTCCGTACAGAATACTATTCTAGATATAACTTTACTCGCTAGAGTTTTATAACCTTTTAATAAATGCGTCAACCTTAGTATCACGAATGCATTTCCATTCCGAATACCACCATACTTGGTACCACTTCATCTCTAGCTGCCTCCATCTTCGAAATCTTGGTCCTTCGTGTTGAAGTAAAAGAATTTATTGAGAGATCACTATGATCATGAACACTTGTTCTATTGCATAGTTAGTACAGATTGTGGCCAGCCTTTAGTACTTGATAAGCAATTAAATAATAGATGGTATCCTACTAGGCTTCTATCACACAGTAGATAGTCATTCGGCAATACCTCCCCTTCTGGAAGGGTTGTTCTTCTCGGCTTATACAAAATGAAAAGAAAAGAATGAATTGAAGAGAATTGTATATATAAAAAAAATACTGCCACAAAAGATCTGGCTTGGAATCTACCACTGAACTATAGAGGTTTATCACAAGAGAATAAAACATATATATGTATATATCTTAACATCAAGTATTATAGCATCACAATTCACATGCATGAATATTTACTATTCCGTCCATCGTTCTATGAACCCGTGCTCTTGCTCGAGCTTATAAACAATCACCGTTAAAACTCCCTCGACAGCAAAAATCGAATCTGGGATTTCATTCTAGACCTCCTCATTACTAGAATTTTATGCTTGCACCGCAACCTTCCTCGTATAGTAATACAACTCTCTATTGATAAGAAGAAATAAATATTCAATAGGTAGATAATCGACTTAATTAGTCTATCAATGATAACTTATACATCACCACGACCCGATTAATGGTACTTAATCTCAATATCCATTACCATACAACTTTCGCGGTTGTAATCGGCTCATTATTCAAAGAATCGTTGATGCATTACTATAGTCCACCACGGACCTACGGTAGTCATTCGTTTTCCTTGGAATCTTAATAGCTAACCATAAGGATTCCATACCTGTCGTATCGAATTCTTCTAAGGAGGTAACATGATCATCGCTCATGATTCATGAAGAACACTCCTGAACTTGACGCACATATGACATTAAGCAGATAAAATTTCAGAAGAGTTTCAATGAAAGCAACGATAGCAGGTTAATACCATTATTAACCATATGTCTTTATTAGGAGACATGAAGCTCCAAGGTTCATTTAGTCCTCTCGTAACATGGTCCTGGCTTATCTCAAGATAGGACCTTCTAAAATAGATAACCTGCTCACAGTGCTAACATGAATTAAATCTTTACCAAACTACTATTACGGTTGAGTATCGTACAATCATCAGAAGAAATGCCAATCTTTCAAACCATAATACAACTTTCACGGCTTTAACCATCATCACTGTATTCCTCTGCACGTGTGCTTATAATTGTCCTCTTACACTTAAAGTGTCGGCCACCTCTTTGACCTTTCCTGATAGTAAAATTTCCTTACAATCAATGTCATTTTTTAACCACCTCCAAATAAATTTTCTACCTCATTTCAATCACTGCTTATGTGAAAATGCTTTTTTTAAGTACCGGTGAGAAGAAAAAAATCACCATTTTTTTCCATAAGTCATTGCCTTAGTCTTTAGATGTGAACATTGCCACGACTGACTCTCGATCATACTTAGGACGTCTCTTATCTTGGGTCCTTCTTGTTTTCACCAATCTCGACCCTCATTGGATCGATCTATACTTTCTTATGGTTCAACACGTGCCCCACCTGGCATTATTATAATTACATCATATTTCCTTTATCAAAATTTATATTCTTGAGAACTTTGAATATTACCTTTTCTCCTTGTAAGACCTCTAAGGTTATCCTTGAATTGTTCCTCCTGTATTCCCTAGATACAGGGCATATCAAAATACCATTTACTAATACTAGAACCATTGTCTATATACTTTTGAAAAAATTTCTCCACTGATCCTTAAAGATTGTTGTTACCTTAATCCTTTCCAATTCATACTATCAAAACTCATACTATCCCTATTAAGGGTGAAATGCCAACCTTTATGCATTCCCCTAGAATTCATTTTAAGTTACCGAGGTTCTATCCTTGATTCCACCTTTAAAAAGGTACATGCATCCTTCCATGGATAAATCAAGTCATATATCCTTGATAGATTATCTTATTTAATCATTCCCATCTCGATAGTCTATACCAAATTTCACAATAGCATCCTTATTCAAAATGAGGTCAACCAATATGGCCTCCAAAAGATAACAACGGTTATCCGCTTTTCTTGCCTGATTTAGTAATGATAATAGGGATATTCTAGAAGATATTGGTCATGTTCAACGTGAACTTCTTCTTAATAAATCCTTATTTACTTTTGTTATTTATCTCAACAGTCATCTCAATGTTGGGATATCTTTCATACCTGGCGTCTCCCTTGTTTATCCTTCAGACTATCTCAAGGTTTCCTCGAATCCTCCCAACTTAAAGGGGATAAAATATATGTATCTTTCATGCCTTCATCCATCAGCTTTAACTCATGGTGAATCACTATCATCCTGACGATTACATACTTTTC